>NW_026057576.1:48378399-48588770 GCF_023721935.1 Panthera uncia
TGTAGATAATCTTTTTTCATTGCTTAGAAGATAGATAATATATGAGCAATATCCGTAACTTTGTAGATAATCTTTTTTCATTGCTTAGAAGATAGATAATATATGAGCAATATCCGTAACTTCTATCCATATCTATCAGTTTGTTCCTGAACACAGTCCTGAGAAAAAAAATAATATAATGAACATGTGTCCATATATGCTAGTCCATTGATTTGGGGAGTGGTTTTTTAGGACATATAAATAAGGAATGAAACTCAAATGAACAATGTAGAATTAAAATTCACTTCCCATTCTTTTTCATGTGCAGCAATTCAGTCATTGGTTTCAGAGGTAAAAAAAAAAAGCATTAGGTATTGGATACAAAGAATATAGGTAGAATTGACAGTCAATGATTTTAAAACAAAGGGAAATATTGTTATTTGAAAGAAGAGCTTACATTTCTAAAAATTTCACTTGCATAAAATTATCAGGCTTTAAGTGAGTCACATTTGAGCAGCTACTGTGTACCGTCCATTACAACAATTTTATCCTCCCCCCAGCCTTGACTTTTGCAAAGGGATTTTCCAGGGCAATAGGTAAGATTATCGTCTCTGAACATGCTGATAGGAAGCTAACAACTTAAGTTCCTGTGTGTGAGAACCAGGGCTCCCTCTTTACTTGTGGAATGAACATGAAGGGTTGTTTTCCCCTAGTATGCTGTAACTATTCAAGACATGCTTGTTTGTTGTTGCCCATGGTAGTAAAAATGTTTAGTATTTGACCCGTCAACTCAAAATTAAGGTTTCTAGATGGTGGTAACCCTTTTTGTGTTTAGCTCCTCACTAATGCATGATGCCTAATTAACTCAAGGTTTGAGGGTAAGTTGCTTAGATGACAGCTGTTAACTGGTGATGCCAACAGGATCAGGTTGAGGAGCTAAATACTCAAGACCTGTCAACATGAAAGTCAGTGATTCTCAACACTGATTGCAGAATAGGATCACCTGGAAACTTAACTGGGTGGGATGATCAGGTTGGAAGTGCAGATTCATTTAATCAGAGCCAGAGGTAGAGGAAGCCTGGACAGAAATATTTTTTAAAAACTTCCCAGGGACGGTTCCTATTGTGTAGACAGGATTGAGAAACTGGGGAGTGGCTCCTTTTCTGGCAGAAAGAAGAGAATTGAGCCACTGATTTCACCTGCCTTAAGAGAAGGTTTTGATTACAGACGTTTCAACATGATATTGTTTCTTCTGTTAGATAGGAGGTTCCCAAAGTGGTCAGAAGACTGGTAACATCAGTGTCTGGGAACTAGTTAGCGATGCAAATTTTCAGACCTTCTAAAAC
Organism: Panthera uncia; assembly: GCF_023721935.1. NCBI lineage: Eukaryota > Metazoa > Chordata > Mammalia > Carnivora > Felidae > Panthera > Panthera uncia. The sequence continues at coordinate 48,379,725 of NW_026057576.1, forward strand.
AAAAACTCTGGAGATGGAGCATAGAGCACTGTGTTTAAAAAAAAAAAATCCAGTTGATTCCAATATATCTTAACGTTTGAGAACCATCGTTTTCAGTAAAGTCTTGGCTAACATAGGTATTTAGAGGCCAACAATTGAAGCTCTCCACACTCATCACCCATTTAGAGTTCAGTTAAATGGAAAGTACCTGATCAATGAGACCTACATCTTACCTGGATGAATAAACAGCTTCATCATGAGAATATAGTAGTGGACCTAGATGGCATTTTATTATTTTAAGAGCCTTCCAAGAGTAATGAGTTACATGGCATAAAGGTTCACATCCAAAAGTTAGTGCTCTTCCAAGGAATATGTTGTGAATATTTTTTTTATTCCTTCATTATTAAAATCCCTGAAGCAAAATGGCCTCTCCCAAAATTGGAATACATTACATAACAAATCACTTCTCTGGTGGTCAAAATTAGACTCAGAGTAATAGACTCTCAAGTTCTTCTTCTCCCATCTGAAGAACTAAATTGGTATCAAGGCAAGAAAACATATTTTATACTCTGTTGATGAGTTAAGCCCTCTAAGAGTTGTAAGGATAATTGGAGTTCTTCATCACTACTACAGCTTGACTCTCCAAGTATTTTATTTATTTAAGGAAAATGTCATCTATATTCTCTCTCTGGTCTGTAAGTTTCAAGGATTCTTGTTACTCTCACATTTGGTTTTCTTTTTGACACATAAATTTTTTCCTACCATATGTCTACTCTCAACTTTGAATCCCCATACAGTGCAGAGTGCCTTCCTTTTTCTATTGCATCTGTTTCTTTTTGATAAGCTGTGCCCTTTCACTGTTGCACATCATGAATCTCATCCCATCAAGTTTCAATAATATCTTTCTGTTCATGTGTACTTCTTTGGCTTTAAAATTGAGATAGGAATTTTAGCCTGGGATTTTGAATATTCAGATATAATCATCCGGGTCTAATTACTAAAGAGTTAACTGCCAATTAAAATTCTCTTTCCGTGTAGAGAATATAGTCAATGGTATCGCAGTATTATTGTGTGGTGACAGATGGTAGCTACACTTGTGGTGATCCTAGCATAACGTGTAGAGATGTCGAATCACTATGAAAATAATGTAACATCATTGTGTGTCAACTATAGTAAAATTTTTTTTTTTTAATTCTCTTGCTGTTCATGGAATCACAGAAATACAGGATTAGAAGGAATTCTGAGTTTGCATGGAAACTCTCTGCTTTATGGTTTTTCTTTTCATGTAACAATCATTTTACCTAGTAATTAGAAATTTTAAATTTATTTTTTGTCTTTGCCTTTCAAACTGTAATTTATTTCTTATTAGAATATTTTTAATGTGTATTTATTTTTGAGAGAGAGAGAGACAGAGAGAGCATGAGTGGGGGAGGGGCAGAGAGAGGAGACATAGGCTCTGAGCTGTCAGCACAGAGCCTGACGCGGGGCTCGAACCCACCAGCTCCGAGATCATGACCTGAGCCAAAGTCGGATGCTTAACTGACTGAGCCACCCAGGTGCCCCCAAACTGTATTTTAAATACCTTTCCCGGGGCGCCTGGGTGGCTTCATCCATTAAGCGTCCGACTTCAGCTCAGGTCATGATCTCACGGATAATGCGTTCAAGCCCCGCCTTGGGCTCTATGCTGACAGCTCAGAGCCTGGAGCTTGCTTCAGATTCTGTTTCCCTCTCTCCAGCTACAAATTTTACTTCTTCTTTACAGCACCTACACAATTTATAATTATATATTTAGTTGTGAGATACTTTTTAAGTGCTTACCGTCCTTATTAGATTATAACCCCACAAGGGAACAGGGGATATCTATTTCTTAATCTTTTGTCTCCAGTGGTTAGCACTATACTTACAAAGTACCTGCTCAATAATTAGGAGTTTTGCTAGTTACTCTGCTACAAAGGGAAGTGGGGAATGCTGGCATGTGTTATACAACAACCTGTATCCTTTTGTCTCACTTATAAAACATATGTCATTGCAGCAGAACATTTTGAAAATAACTTACTTTCTTCCTATTGGCCCCTAGACATTGGTAATGTGTTTTAGTTGACTAGAGTCCACCAATTCCACTTATATACATGGACTGTTGATCTCAGCTAAGAGAGCTGCAACTAAAGAAACACCTATGTCACCAACCTAATAAATTGGTACACACAGACCTTTTTAAACTAATAACAATCAGTAATAGTAACTGATAGCGAGTTTTAGATAAATGCCAAGCTCTGAGTTAAGCACTGTGTATATATTATCTCTTAAAAAATGTATATGAGATAAATGCTCTTTTATTATCCTAATTTTCCCTGTGGACACAGGGAGAAAAAACATTACACCCAAAGTCACTTATATATTAAATGGTTGAGTCAGGGTTGTAACTTAGCTCTTTCTGAGTCAAATAAGCACAGGATTTTATCTATTTCTTTGACAAATAATGATAAGATTGATACTTTTTTACAGAAGTTTATTCATTTTGATAGAGAGAGAGCTGAGCAGGGGAGGGAGGGAGGGAGGGAGGGAGGGAGGGAGAGAGAGAGAGAGAGAGAGAGAGAGAGAGAGAGAGGATCCCAAGCGGGCTTCATGCTATCAACACAGAGCCTGACGTGGGGCTCCATCTCATGTTTGGTGAGATAGTGACCTGAGCCACAATCAAGTCGGATGCTCAACCAACTGAGCCACCCAGGTGCCCCTGATTTTATTAAATTACAGTACAGTTGACATACAGTATTAGTTTCAGGTGTTCAACATAGTGATTTGACATTTATATATATTACAAAATTCTCACCACAAAAAGTATAGTTACCACCTGTCACCTTACAAAGTTATACAAAATTGACTATATTCCCTGTAGATTGACTTTTCTAAAGAAAGATATACTTGCTGGATTAGAGTAGATGATCATCATGTCCAGGCAAACTGCCTTTTGTAAATTAATTGAAGGGTACCTATTCACTTACAGAACTGAATTATATATTTAAATCATATGCACTATATATATGCATGCTATATATTATATGCACAGTAATATATATTACATATATTTATTTGCTAGTACATAAGAGTTAACATTTATCAAATGCTTACTGTGAGCCTAATTCTAAATTAAGTAGTATTAAAAGAGGTGTTATCTCATTTAAAGATCATTATGCAGTAGTACATTTGCCACTTAAAAAAAATATGGAATGGTTCATAAATTTGTGTGTCATCCTTGTGCAGGGACCTTGCTAATCTTCCCTGGATTGTTCCAATTTTAGTATATCTGCTGCTGAAGTGAGCACAATACTTTCCACTTTTTATAGGTGACAGAACTGAGGTGCAAAAAGAAATAAGGACACTTTTACTGAGGTCATATCATTTATAAATGATGGAGCCAGGTTTGGAATACAAGACCATTTGACTCATAGGATACATTTATCATCTATGTCTTTCTTCTCAAATCCCTAAACTGACCAGGGATTAAAAGTTTTTAGCAGTATTTTTCACGTGTCTTCTGAGTATTTCTCTGTCATTCGGTACAGTTGGATATATGGAATATTCTCTGTCATGAGAATTTAGGCACTTGGAAATGTACTTAGTAAGTGCAGGCCACCTCAGGGTATTAATTTTTACACTAACTCCTGTTAGTAAGACCTTAGTAAATCCTAAAGTGTTTCTCTTCCTTTAAAGAAAAACATTAGAACCTTTCTTCTCCCCAGTGTCTGACAGTCATAAAAGCTTGACCAGCCTAGGACAAAGAAGTCAACACTTCAATATCAAGTTGATATGAGAGCCTTTAGGATAATGACCATCACTTTTGTAGGTCTTATGCTGCAAACGTGTATAGCATTGCCTAATTAATTTTAGTGGATTGATTGACATGTGCAGTCACCTCATTCTTGTATTGCTACCTGAGACCATACTTTGTCTGGGGCTCGTCTTACCACTTCCTAATTTGTATAAATTCCTCTAGCTCTCAGATACATGGATCTGCATTTGCTTAAGGTTGTGCCTTGTGGATTAGGAAACTTTAGAAACACTTGGAGAAACAATATTTTTCTGAAAACGTAAAACAGGAATTTGTATGTTATGTTTTCAGTTATTCACATATCTTGTCAGATCAAGAACAAAAACTTTGGGATTTAAAAAATTATGCAAATGCAGTAATTCAGCTTGCAAATGAACTATTAGTCATTTTTCTTAGCCTACAGATTTGATTTAATAACATGTTTAAATGTAGACAAGTCTCTTTTAAGTATTTGATCATTCATGTTCTTCTCTCTGGAGAACTTCACTTATGCTAGAACCAAGTTAGCATGTCTAGAAAATGATGTGAAGTAGAGAATTTTGACTATATGACATCAAACTGCACAACCTAGAAGGGATGGATCAAATATTTGAAACATAAAATTTTTCAAAACTGAAGCAGGAAGAAATAGAAAATCTGAACAGACCAATTAAAAGTAACACAATTGATTCAAAAATCAAAAAACTACAAAAAAAGCCCCAAAAGTCCAGGATCAGATGGATTCACAAGTGAATTCTATCAGATATTTAAAGAAGAGTTAATACCTATTCTCCACAAACTATTCCAAAACATAGAAGAGGAAGGAAAGCTTCCAGATAACATTCTAAAACGACAACATTGCCAAAACCAGAAAAAGACCCCCCCCCCCATGCCATACACACACACACAAAACTACAGGTCAATATCACTGATGAACTTACATGCAAAAATTCTCAATGAAATATTAGCAAACCACATACAAAAATACTTTAAAAATAATATTCACCATGAGCAGGTGAGATTTATTCCAGGGATGCAGGATTGCATGGATGGTTCAGTATTCACTAATCAATTGTCATACACCACATCAACAAAATGCAGAAGAAAATCATCCTACACTGACAGTGTGGAGCCTGCTTGGGATTCTCTCTGTCTCTCCCTCTATCTCTTTCCTCTCCCATACTCTCTCTTTCTCTCTCTCTCAAAGTAAATAAATAAACTTAAAAAAAATCAATCACCATGATCAAGTGAGAGTTATTGCTGGGTTGCAAGAGTGGTTCAGTATTCACAAATCAATCAAGGTGCCACATCACATCAACAAGAGAAAGGATAAATATCTTATCATTTCAATAGATGCTGAGGAGCATTTGATGATGTACAACATCCATTCATGATAAAAATTCTTAGCAAGGTAGGTTTAGAGGGAACATACCTCAACAAAATTAAGCCCATATATGAAAACACCCACAGATAATATCATATTCGATGGTGAAAAACTGGGAACTTTTCTCCTAAGGTCAGGAACAACACAAGGATGTCCATTCTCACCAGGTTTATTCAACATGGTACTGCAATAGTTAGCCACAGCATTCAGAAAAGAAAAAGGAATAAAAGGCATCCAAACTGGTAAGGAAGAAGTAAAACTTGTACTGTTCACAGATGACATGATACTGTATTTGGAAAACCCTAAAGACTCTACAAAAACAAGTAAAACTGATAAATGATTTCAGTAAGATTGCAAGATACAAAATCAATATACAGAACTCCGCTGCATTTCTATACACTAATAACGAAGTAACAGAAAGAGAAATTAAGAAAACAATCCCATTACAATTGTACCAAAAATGATCAAATACCTAGGAATAAACTTAACAAAGGAGGTGAAATAACTGTACTCTGAAAAAATATAAAACATTGATGAAAGAAATTGAAGATGACACAAATTGAAAGATATTCTATGCTCATGGAACGGAAGACAAATATTGTTAAAATGTCCATACTACCTAAAGCAATCTACAAATTTAGTGCAATACCCATCAAATTACCAATAGCATTTTTCACTAAACTAGAATAATCCCAAAATCTGTATAGAACCACAAAAGACCCCAAATAGCCCCGAAAAACAAAACTAGAGGTATCATAATTCTAGATTTCAAGATATACTACAAAGTTATAGTAATCAAAACTATGGTACTAGCACAAAAAATAGACACATAGTTTAATAGAAAAGAATAGAAAATCCAGAAGTAAACCCATGATTATATGGTCAATTAATCTTCAACACAGTCAAGAATATGCAATGGGGAAAAGGCAGTCTTTTCAACAAAACTGTGTTGGGAAAACCGGACAGCTACCTGCAAAAGAATAAAATTGGAACACTTTTTACTATATACACAAAAATAAACTCAGATTGGATTAAAGATCTAAATGTGAGAACTGAAACCAAAAATTTTCTAAAAGAGACTGCAAGCAGTAATTTCTTTGATTTCAGCCACAATTTGCTAGATATGTCTCCTAAGGAAAGGGATACAAAAGCAAAAATAAACTATTGGGACTACATCAAAATTAAAAAAAAAAAAAAAAAACCTTTGCCCAGCAAAGGAAATAATCGACAAAACTAACGGACAGTTTACTGAATGGGAGAACATACTTGCAAATGACATATCCAATAAGGGATAGTATCCAAAATGCAACTCAACCCCAAAAAATAAACAATTAAGAAATGGGCAGAAGACATGAACAGATATTTCTCCAAAGAAGACATACAGATGGCGAACAGACACACGAAAACATGCTCAACATCACTCACCATCAGAGAAATGCAAATCAAAACCACAATGAGATGTCACCTCACACCTGTAAGAATGTAAAGTAAAAAACACACGAAAAAAATGTTTGTGAGGAGGTGGATAAAATGGAACTCTTGTGCACTGTTGGTGGAGCTACTGTGGAAGAGAGTATGCAGGTTTCTCAGTAAATTAAAAATAGAGTTACCATATGATCCAGTAATTCTATTACTGGGTATTTACCCAAAGAGTATGAAAACAGTAATTGGAAAAGATATGTGTACCCAAATGTTTATTGCAACATTATGTACAATAGCCCAGATATGGAAACAGCCCAAGTGTCCATCAGTAGATGGATAATTCCATTATATATAATGGAATATTATTCAGGTACAAAAAAAGAATGAAATATTGCCATTTGCAACAACATGGAGGGATGTAGAGGGCATAATGCTAAGTGAAATAAGTCAGTCAAAGAAAGACAAATACTATATGATTTCACTTGTATGTGAAATTTGAAGGAAAAAAACCCAAAGGAACAAAGAGAAAAAGAGACAAACCAGAAAAAAATAGGCTCTTCACTATGGGGAACAAACTGATGGTTACCGGATGGGAGGTGGGGGGGAGACAGGTGAAAAGGATTAAAAGTGTACTATCGTGATGAACACTGAGTAATACGTAGAATTTTGAATCACTGTAGTTTATACCTGAAACTAATACAGCACTGTATATTAACTATACTGGAATTCAAATAAAATAAAAAAAAATAGAGCATAAGAAATACTGTTTGTGATATTATAATAATGATATAATGGGACAGATGATAGCTATACTTGTGGTGAGCATAAAAAAATGATAAACTTGTCAAACCACTAAGTCATACACCTAAACTAAAGTTACAGTGTGTGTCAACTAAAACAAAACAAAACTTTTGGCGGTGTATGCCAGAAAGAAATAGAAATTCTATTTCTAAAGAAAAAAGGAATTCTTTTTTAACAGATGGAAAGAGTGATCAAATATGCATGAAAGGTAGAGACAAAGACAGAGACAACCTCCATAGAAAAATGAAAAGAAAATATAGGCTCAGATGTCCTTTCACTGAAGCCAAGATTTCTTGCAAAGAGAGTGCTCTGAAATCTCAAATTTGTGGAAGGAACTCTCTCTGGCAATTAGTTACTTGTGGTTGGCAAGAGATTAAACTTCTTCACGATGTGTCAAATGTCTTCAGTTTCACTCAACTGCCACAGACACTACCCACACAACAGTAACTGGCTCTGGTTGGCTCAACAAAGATGCTCTTGTGAGTGAATTAAGACCAAAATAACTTTCTCCTCTTCCTAGTCCTGCAGAAGAGAAACAATAGTGAGATTTACAATCAAATTTAGGCCATTCAAAAAGAAGAATTTGCTTTCTCATCTTCTGATTTGAAACATTCAGACACCACTTTTGGTAATACTCTTATTACTCTCAAGAGGACAAAAATGAGTAAACTGTTATAGAGTGAAAGCTGTACCTTTTTTTTTTTCTCAGAATAGACCACATGTTTAAGCATTTCTTTCAGTAGAAATTCCATTTGGTTACTAGGTGGCAAAAATGCTTCCAGTTTTGATAGGAGTCATAATTAGTGACTTTCCATTGGAGTCTAACTGGGAATAACTAATGTCGAAAAGAAGTCACAGATTGGGGCGTCTGGGTGGCTCAGTCGGTTAAGTGTCCGACTTCGGCTCAGGTCATGATCTCACGGTCTGTGAGTTCGAGCCCCGCGTCGGGCTCTGTGCTGACAGCTCAGAGCCTGGAGCCCATTTCAGATTCTGTGTCTCCCTCTCTCTCTGCCCCTCCCCTGTTCATGCTCTGTCTCTCTCTGTCTCAAAAATAAATAAACATTAAAAAAAAAAGAAAAAAAAAAGAAAAGAAGTCACAGATTAAAATGAAGCAAGATTTACTGAGGTTTGTCCTTCATAACCATAGAAAATTTAAAACATAAGGATATCAAATCCACTCTAGTCTGAATTGGATATTGACATACTTGCTGCATTGGGGTCTGTGGCAAGCAGGATTACTGATGCATATAGGCTATAAACCTAATTAAGGAGTTAATGTATGATGGTGTAAGCTGAGATATAAGTTGGAGAGGGATTATGATCTCTAGAAAACTTTGGTGATGAGTCTTAACTAAGAATATCACCTATGGACATGAAGGTATTTGCTCAAACATAAAGACATTTTCTCTGAGAGACTAAAAGCAGTTGCTTCTATTTGGAATAAAAACGCTATTTGGAATATTTGCTCCAAGTCTAGTTCTTTTCTCTTATATATTAGAAACTAGTAATTAAAATGGTATATTAGGGATGCGTGGCTGGCTCAGTCAGTGGAGTGCATGACTCTTGATCTCAGAGTTGTCAGTTTGAGCCCTACGCTGCATGGAGAAAATATTTAAAAACAAAATTTTTAAAAGTAAATAAAATAAAATGAGATAATAATGTGCACGTTGGTTTCCTTGGGCTGCATAATAAAGTAACAAGAACTGGGTGGCTTAAAATTACAGAAATTTATTGTCTCTTCTGAATGCTAGAGGTTCAAAACTGGCGCGTTGATTCTCTCTGAGAACTGTACGAGGAAGTTTTTTCTGTGTCTCTCCTGCAGCTTCTGATGGATCACTGACAATCTTTGGCTCGTAGACACGTAATTCCTATCTCCACTTTTACCTCACATAGTGTTCTCCCTGTGTTTCTTCTGTCTTTTCATATATTGTCTTTCTTTACTCATGTTTGTCTCTGTGTCCAAATGCCCCCTTTTTAAAAGGACACCAGTCATATTGGATTAGAGCCCAGCCTCATGACCCCATTATAACTTGATTATCTCTGTCTGTAATGACTCTATTTTTAAATACGTTTATATTCTGAGGTGTTACCAGGTCACTGGGTTCTTGTCCCAGATACACCAAAGAATTGGAGACCCAAGACCAGAATGGGGAGATAGAGTTTATTGAATAGATAAGTATAGTGCATTTCAAGTGTGCAAGTGGACCACTGCTGGAGCAAGAGTGGCAATGGCACCGAAAAGCTCTAGCTGCATCCTTGTAAGCCTGCTTATCGCATATGTAAATTTGGGTTTGATTGACATTTTGATTGACAGCTCTTTGTTATATAACATTTTGGCCTCTGCGCATGTGCCTACCCATGATGCATTCTGTTATAATTGTAGTTATTTATGTATTGTATATTGATGAGTGTCTAATGAGCTGTTGTTGTGACCTTAAAGGTAGTTAAGGACAATTTGGACCCTTTGTGTGCATGCTTAGCTCTTAGAAGTCCCCTGTGGCTTTTGAGCCAGTTCTGTGCTAGGCTTTTCCTGTGCTAGGCTCTTACGGGTGGCTCTGAAGGTGTGGCTGTTAACCTTCCAGGGTGGCTCCCAGGGGATGGCCAGGATCTCCTCGCTTCTGCCTAACTAACTGCCTGACAGAGGTGCTGGAGGTTAGGACTTCCAACATATCTTTTTTTGAGAGGCTGCAATTCAGCCCATAACAATGTTTTATCAATCAAGCTCTTTTTTAAGGATATGTGTTTCCTAATGTTTTATGCAGATACAGAAGTTGGCTTACAAATCTTATGCATGGAAACAGTGTAAATCCTCTACCTTGTGGAAGCTTTCTGAAACTATAGGCCCATGACACCTGAAACTTGCAGCAGTTACTATAGGTAGGTATTGGAGATGCTAATCACTTTGTAGAAAGTGAAACAGTAACATTTCATCCAAGGTAGCTTTTCCTAAAGAGATGCAAGCTAGAGAAACTCCATTAATGGGCAAGAGAAAGTAGACTGCTCCTTCTTTTATTTGTCTAAATTCAAAGGCAGCAGGAAGGAGACTCTGCTCCCCAGTGCTGTTCCCTGGATGGCACTATTTTAGCACGACGAACAAACAACTACCTACCACAATACTTCTTTTGAAGTTCACATTCAAAGCCTCTAGGGTTCATGCCCATGGACTCTAGTAATAACCACTACTAGCTCATAGTAGTTCTTTACACTCCTTTCCTGTTCCTACTACTATAACAGATTTTATAAGAACTATCTGAACTAGGCACAGGTCACTGATTTCTTCTATTCACTCTACCCTATACACACACGCATACCCCCCCCCCCCCCCCCCAATCAGTAGAGATACAACTGCTCATTCATGTACGGCAACAGTCAGTATTCAGCAAAAGTTCACTCCTTCACCCCAGATGGTGATGAGATCTCCTAGAAAAGTTCTTATACACTAATTCATGTTCTTCCTTTAACCCCATTAATGCTATGAAGTGCTTGCTTTGAACCAGGTTATTAATTGAAATTTATAATTATTAAACTGGAAACAAAACTCTGGAAGGATGAGAAGAGGGGAAAATGCTAAGTAAGCAGCTGCCTCTGGTGTTCACTCCTAAGTCACCCCACTCTTCTCTCAGGGCTTGATGTTTTTTATCATTATTTTTTATTTTTTTAATGTTTATTTATTTTTGAGAGAGAGAGAGAGAGAGAGAGAGCGAGCATGAACAGGTGGTGGGCACATAGAGAGGGAGATACAGAATCTGAAGCAGGCTCCAGACTCTGAGCTGTCAGCACAGAGCCCAATGTGGCACTTGAACTCATGAATGGTGATATCATGACCTGAACCAAAGTCAGATACTTAACTGACTGAGCACCCAGGCGCCCTAAGAGACGTGATTTTGATATCAAAGTAACTTGCTCATCGACTAACCTTAAAGTGTTTAAGAGATACTTTGACATTCTTAATTGGCTGATGACTTACAAAAATTTGAACTCCTGCTTTCCTAACAGCTGTTATAACAATATTCTCAGCCATAAATATGATTCAAGTGTATTAAAAAAAAACTACCCTCATTTGATGAATAGCTTTAGAAGACTTTATACTGTATTTAAATTTCATTTCACCAATGCCTGTATTGAGAAAATATGGTCTTCTAGGCCATTTACTTTTTTAAAACAAGAAAAATGACAGGAATTTAATCAACCCTTATATAGGTAGACTTTGGAGAGGAAAGAAAATAGGTGGATAATTTGACTTGGAGTATGAGAGGAGACAAACATGAAAGAAATAAAACTCTGAAGTTAGGGTTGGAAATCTGTAGCCAATTACAGTCAGACGATTTCTCGTGGTGTGAGAAGTGACTGCAATTGTGGGGCCCAAAGGGAGAGGAAACTCAACAGGGCATCTGTTAGCATCATCCTAGGCACCTTGGGAGCATTAGGTCTATTGTGCATATTGGAAGGCCCACATGTTCCCTACTTTGGTTTAGACACACTCAGCAATCAGCAGCTGGGTTTTATCTTATTATTTAATTTATGGGTATTCTTATGCCCTTAAAATAATCACAATTCCCAATACCCAATTTCTTTCTTCCAGCTTTGCCACCGATTCCACTGTGTTCTTGGACATTCAATCCCCTTTGTCATTCCTTGGTTTCCTCATTTGTAAGCACAGGGACATTACACTTGTCACTTCCTTCTCTCAGACCGCTGGGAAGATTAATGGCATAATATGCTTAAAGCCTGTTGGACTCTTTCGAAACAAGGTGCTACATATGCACAGTATTTCATCCTTATTGATCTCCACTTTGAGGGAAAATTAAGTAAAATGAACACAGCTGGGGTTTAGCTTAGAGTAGGATTCAGGGACTGAAACTATCATTTGGGAAAATAATTCCTCTTACTTTGGAAGAGGGTTTCTGTTCAAGAACCTTGAGAATGAGAGCCTGAACATTTTCCTTCCATAATTGATTCTCTTTGTGATGATTCTCTCTGAGGCTCGTTGTCATCTCATAATTTCTTGGTAACATGCAAAGTTTGTGCTTTTCTCCATAATTTATAGAAACTGTGTCACAGAAAGTAGAAGTCGTCGTAAAAATAAAAAGTGGCAAGTTAAATTATGCAAGATGGAATTTCTATGAAAAAAATGGGGAAAAAGTAAGTTCTATCATTTTTTTTTTCTTCAAGAAATAAAGTTCAGATGTTAGAGTCTGGACTTTTGAAATTGTAGCCATAACTAACAGTATCAAAACAATTGCATTTCTCAGAGCAGAGACCAGGAAACATTTTCACATGGATCATTGGTGTGAGGGGACACATAGGATTCACAAGAGGGCCCCTCAAACCTTTGATCCCATGTACAGGGGATACCGAGGGCCACTAAAAACACTAACATCTTATTGAATATTTACAGGGTTCCTCACATTTCCATACAGTATCTTGGGTTTTTTTTTTTATTATTTAAAGTTTACTTATTTTTGAGAGAGAGAGTGTGTGTGCAATCAGGAGAGGGGCAGAGAGGATATATATATATATAGAGAGAGAGTGTATCCTAAGAAGGCTCCACGATGTCAGTGCAGAGCCCGACATTGGGCTTGATGTCACAAACTTTGAGATCATGACCTGAGCCAAAATCAAGAGTTGGAGGCCTAACCGACTGAGCCACATACATTATCTTGTTTAATCTTCACAACAATTCTATTATTTTCCTCATTTCCAAAGTTAGGTGAAATAACGTGTCTGAGTTCACACAGCTAGGAAGTAGAAAAGCCTGGACTGAAAGTTATCTGGCATAAATCTGTGCCTACCATATTCTACTGTTTCTGAGAAGGAGTCCAGAAGCGGATCAGTGAGTGTGCTTTTGTTAAAACAAGTGTCTGATTCCTCCACTAGGTTGCAAGCTCTTTTGAGGGCATTGAATGTGTCATGTTCATATTGTGGGAAACCCAATCATAAGCCCAGTGTCTGTGCATAGGAAAGATACCTGCAAAGGAGATATTGTTATCTCCTTGATGTAGATAAGAAACCTGAGGCTTTAAGACATTAAGCAATGTGCCCATAATCCCATAGCTGGTAAGGAGCAAAGCCAGGATTGTCATTCAGGACTTCAGACTCTGGTCCATGGCTCTTCCCATGACACTGCAGCTACTTCTACTCTTTTTTTCCTCTGTGTTCCCAAGTTTCTAATTTTACGAGGTTCTTGGTCACATTTTAAGCTCTGTAAGTAACTTAGGGAACATGCTATGTACGTTGAAACAATAGGTACCTTTAGCCTTCAAAAGACAGAGAGACAAGTAGGCATTTATAGTTTCTGCAAGGTACCATGCATGTTGCTAAGTATATTACTAATCCCATCTAATTTAATTTTCTTAACTATTCCATGACATAGTAGTACTATGGTCCCATTTTACAGATGAGGAAACTGAGGCAAATAGAGGTTAAATTACCTGTCCAAGGTCACACAATCATTTATACCCAGGTCAGCCTGACTCCAAAACCCAAATTCATGTAACTACACTACACTATGGTAACACAGTTCGGTGTCTCTCAAAGCTTTATTTTAATCTAATTGGACAGTGAATGACCAAGACGACTTCTGTTTCCCTTACTTAAGAGGCAGATTTCATCGAGTCTTTATTTATTTTTGGGACAGAGAGAGACAGAGCATGAACGGGGGAGGGGCAGAGAGAGAGGGAGACACAGAATCGGAAACAGGCTCCAGGCTCCGAGCCATCAGCCCAGAGCCTGACGCAGGGCTCGAACTCACGGACCGCGAGATCGTGACCTGGCTGAAGTCGGACGCTTAACCGACTGCGCCACCCAGGCGCCCCTCATCGAGTCTTTTTGTAGTTCAGTGTCAAAACAGTATTTCCATTGAGATACTTCAGTGTGATTAGTACTTATTAATGAAGTGAGCTGAAAAAATGATGGAAGTTTATAACAGGAACAGTTCCTTCAGGGAGGGCTAGAATTCTTTGTGTGTGTTCTTCTGTCTTCTGCCAGGCTGCTTAGGGCACTCACCCACCGAGGGCCTTCAGCTCTATCAGAAGTGCTGGCCTTCTCATCAACATCAGATAATCACTGGTTTCATGTTTCCACCCACCTGGCCTTCCTGTTGCAAATCGCTGACATTCTTTCTTTCAGGGAGAGCCAGGAGCCAGTAACTATAATCCCTTTCTGTCCTTTGCCTCAGCTTCCTCTTCATTTTATCTATAGAGACTTTATACCCACACTTAAGGAGAAACCTGCTGTCAGGATGCAACCAAAAGCCTAGGCCAGTGACAGTTGGGCAGGAATGAGATTCCTGGCACACGTGCGAAGGAAGTGAGTTGGGGCAAAAGGAATGATGATGATAAATTAAAATAATGCTGAAGCAAAGTGGAATAGCAGCTGGTATGTGGAAAGTGTCATTAGTGTTCTAAAGGGAACCTAAAGTCATTCTTGGAAATGTAATCTATAAGGTGAAACTGCAACCTAAGAATTTGTTTTTATGGTCGTCTCGCTTCCCAATAAAGAGATGAGACGCCACATGGCAGCCAGGTTGTGAAAAAGTCAGAAATTTTGAACATTTGCCTCCTTGATTTTTGGATAGGGACAGTTGTATATCACATCCGTGCATGTATCTGGCAAGTCTTAAAGAATCAGTCTTACGTCCTGAAATGAATGCTCAAAGCTTCATGTCTCAGCCTTCAGGATCCCCCCGCCCCCGAGATGCACTTTCACAGGTGTTTGGGTGTGGGGTAGAGGTGAGGGAATACTTCTAGCTCCTGCATCCCCTTACTGACTCAGCACTCGGAGTATGCTTCCTGAACCTGGCAAAGGTCATACTGCCCCCAGAGACGGACCGTGAATAGCCTGCCAGGTTGTCGGATCTTCTGGCTGGGGAATTAGATTTGGGGCTTCCCACAGGAAGTCTGGCGGGACTTTTCTACCTGCTTAAGCTGGTGGCCTCCGGGATAGGGGGACAACAGTAATCTATCATATTCTTCTGGTGCTATATTTGGTGCAGCACCATGCCCAATTTGCACTGAAATCTTTTGTGTGGTTAGAGATCTTTCACATCTTTCTTTTTCGTTAAAATGAAGATGTTTTACTGAAATCAAGCATCATTATCCTGCCAAATCAATAAAACTGGGGCCGAATCATCTCTTCTTGCTCCCAACTTGTGAATTAAGGAGATTTTCTTTGTCTAACTCTTCTTCTGCAAAGGGTGATTCCCTTCACTAGTGCTTCACTCAGTCAGAAAACTTTGTGAGGCTGGCAAGGCTCACACGTATCCAGAGCTCTCCTAACTTCCTAGCACCAGCAGGCCTTCTCCAGAGAGCCAGTTTGCTAGACGAAGACTGGCTCCAGACAGCAGCTGATATCCAATTGCCTCACAAACCAAAAACGTTTAGTGTGAAGTTAAGATGCAGGCTCTGGAGTCACTGTGGCTGGTTTCAAACCCTTCCGTGGTACTAGCTGTGTGACGTTGGCTGAGTTATTAAACTCTCTAAGCCCAGTTTGGAAACAGAGGCCCTAATTTCTATCCCGTAGACTGTGGCAATGGAGGGTGTTAGGCTCTCAAAGTACCGTAGATACGTGGTCCTCTCACTACAGACTGGAAGCCTTGGCTCCAGCTGCCACATGGCTGTGAATGTGGCCACCAGCAGCGTTACTACAAAGAGCTGAGCAGACAAGAACAAATGGGGTTAGCACACATATGAACTGGAAGATTTGTAAAACCCTAGCTATCCCTACTCAACCAAGCCAGCATCCTCTTATTAGAAATATTTGGGAGAAGTTTTAGTTGCCGGTAGAATGTAATGCAAATGAGGATGAAGCCAAATACCTACTGTCTTTTGACTATTACGAATGTTAGCTTTTATGGTATATACACCCAGGGCTGTTGTGGCCTATGAAACACCTGTTACATATCTATTTATCTGAGTCTATCCTTAGTTATTTTATGTACAGCCACTGTTTTGGCCATAGAGCTCTTATAAAAAGGAAAGATTGGATAATTAAGTCAAATCGTATGATTTCCTGAAATTAACAATAGGCTTTCTATTTTGTATTCCTGTCTCTCCCTCTAGAATTTTCATTTTCACAGGTGAGATTGGTTCATCCTGAAATTTAAGTAGAATGAAGAACAGGCAAACTCAAATAGAAAAATAAATGCAGGTCATCCAAACTGAAATTGTATTCTGGGTCATCCGCAAAATGTCTTTGACCTCCTTTTGTTTCCACAGCTGTAAAATGGAAAAATTACAGCCAATTCCATAATTTTAAGTGTAATGAACAAAGCACTAGAAAGTACTTTTAAAATTAAAGTCGTGCCCATCTTAATTTCCAGCTTTAAGCACAAAGGTGATGCAAAACAGGCAGTTAAATAGTCTGTCTCATGAGTAAAATAGTATTTTATGTGGTATATGGTTCTTTGTTTGCCTAGGAAATTCTATTATGGAGCAAAACAAAAAAACAAAACCAAAAACAACAGACAAACAAAAAAAAAACCCACCCCATTTAATTGGGAGTCAGGAATCCTGGGTTCTAATTCCAGAATGACCTTGGATTAATGAGGTGACTTCCCATCTTGGAATTTTTATGTTCCTTATTTGCTACTTGAAGGAGTTGATGCTCTCTGGTTCCTCTTTTCATTGCCAACACACTAATGATTTTATTTAATCAATAATGTAGAACGATTATGGTATCAACAGTTCTCTTCTGAGATCTAGCAGAGGTCAAATGGTTCAGGAAAGTGGGGAAGGGAGAAGAGGAGGAGGGAGAGGAAGATGCGGGAGAAGAGGAAGAAATGGATAGGAAGAGGGAGAAGGAAAAGGAAGATTCCTTTAGATGCCATGGAGCAGTACTGGCCCCACATTGATACTATGAAATACCCATGGTTTATCTTTGTACTTTTCACCATTCTGTATTAATTCAGTTCCCAGCTCCCATGCTCTCTACAGATATCCAGATGAACAGTGTCTAGCTGATGTTCTAATCTTCCCACCCTCCTTAGGTGTGCCCTCCCCTCAAGAGTCCCCATACCTGAAAATCTCCTCTCTTTCCTCACATATCTGAGTCCAGCTGCAAGTTGGGAGATACTTAACTAATTAATTAATGCCTAAATGAGAATGACTTAATCTCTAACCCTCCTCCAGATACTTAATCAATTATACTTTTTTTAAAAAGGGTGCCTGCAACTAGCCTGTTAGCAGAGAATGAAGTGAGGGGCAAATCCAAGAGGTTGGGGGCAGAGTTGCAAGAGCACCACCAGAGCCATGCATGCAGGTCCTGCGGGATTCTGCTCCCTATGATAGTTCCCCAGAAACACCTCCTGCTTCCTCGGCCCTTCTCATTCTTTTTGTCTGAACACAGAGATGCTAGGAAGTGAGCTCTTATCACAATAGCTCCCTTGGGGCATCACAAATTCTTCATGAACTAAATCAGGATATAAACAAACAAACATAACCAAACAAATGAATAAATAATCCACAGCTGTTTGGTGATGACATTAGTGGCTGTGACTGTGCGAGTAGAAAGAGCAGAGCCTGGGTCTTCTCTCTTAAGTTGATACATGCCTAGATCCTAACAGCATCAAAATGATAATGGAGGGCAGTCAATGTTTACCTGGGATGAAGAATAAGTCAGGTAATTTCTTGGACAATCTGCTTTCCCCCAAAGCCTATTCATTCCCAGCCAGGTATTAAATGTTAGAGTCAGAAACAGGGAACCAGAGTTTTTCCTTTTTGTGCTATAGCCTTCCTTACTGTTATAGCTGATTCTGTTATAGCTGCAACCAGAAGGCAAGGACCCCAGGTCCCTGACTGCATTAGAAGAAGGATCAGTTGTCTCCCAACAAATGAAGAATGTAGGAGCAGAACAGAGTGGAGTCTAAGGAGTTACCAGGGCACTCAGCTATGACCATAAGGCTTGATCCCAAACCCTGATTTTACTGGGGAGTACTGGTACTTCCCTAATCATGCAGCTAAAAGCCAACAACACATGGACTGTATCTGATCTCGAGAGCCCAGACACCCCTCTCTGCTGCTCCGGAATGCAGTGGGCAGTGGAAGATACTCACATCTTCTTGTCTCTATGATTGTTCCCAGGGATATTGTTCTAGAAGGCTTTGTTTGTGTGCTGCCTGATCATTTTCCCTTTTTTATACAGCAGGATACAAAATAAGTATTTATCATCTAGTTTGTTGCTTCCTAAACTTTTTTTTATATTCCTGAGAAAAATTCCCATGTACAGTCATGGAAAAATCTCACCTACAATTCCCAGAGGTCTCTGGATGGGCTGAAGATGGGTTCAGTGGACCCCAGCTCAAGAACCCTGATAGAGGGAGCCATCCTTGCTCAAGAAAAGCAATGCAAGAGATACCAGGTATCTCTGATAGAGGTGTGTGTGGTATTGGAGCAGGGATAATCTAGAGGCAGGGATAATCTAAGTTTCTCTACCCTTTCACTACTTCTTCTTCAGAAACACTTATTGTTATCAGATAAAAAGTGTCTTCAAAAATTTGGGAAGCATTGCCTATGCTTATTTTTAAAATATGTTAGTTATATTTTCAAATAATATGCTCAATATGTTTTCCTTCAAATTTTAAACAACCTTTCAGGTGATGTACTTTTGAATTTAAAGCAATGGTCTACTTGCTCATCTAAAAAAGGACAATGAAATTTTTTTTATATTTCTAGACTTTTTGGGCAGTCTTAAGTGTGTGTATTATACTGCTAGGTAGTCCTGAGAACATCTCAGTCATAGGAAGGGGATTAAATGCACATTTGTATGGATGCATGTTTATTTGATCTCATCATTAACATTAGTTATTACCTCCATAATTATGATTGGAATATATAATCTCAAGTCCCATTAAGTCTTTTTCTTCTAGTCTCAGCAGGCTCTTGTTTCAACTAATTAACACAAAGGTCACTGTTCTCATTTTTAGAATACCAACAGATTGTAAAAACACAACACTGATTATACTGCCAGGTTGGGAAAGACACAGCATGAACAGAATCTTCTTCTGCTCCATGAGAAGGAGTGGGCTTTTCCTCCTCTTGTCTCTGCCTGGGTAGAATTGACCAAAGATCAAGAGGAAAGTTCCAATCAAAATCTCTCTGGATTGGGAACATTGTTGTGAGTGTACATCCAGTTGTTTGTGGAATCCTAATGATTTTCTTGAAGATGGTGGCCCTGGGTCTTTCTCAGCTGAGAGATGATTCAGTCAGCAAATATTGATCATGTTAGCAATGTGCTGGTGGCATAACATAATTGCTGGGAAGGGACTCTCAGTCTTTCAGTAGTTAAGTAAAAGTGGAGACAACAAGCTACTTAATTGGTATATAAGGTGATATATAAGGTAGAAGGTGATACATGCCAGAAAAAAGGTACAGATTGATCTATTACACATACAAAGGGAATAGAAGATGAAAGATACCGTCTAGCTGGAGAGGAATCAGGGAGGGCTTGACATGAGGAAAGCCACTGAGGTGAGCCTAGAGAATGAGAAGGATTGGAATATGCAATGATGGAGGACAGTGGATTCTAACACCCTCGCAAAGGCATAACCCAGAGGACCTCGGGAACTCTAGCACAACGTTTGTGTGTTTGCCTTAGCTAAGCTGCATGTCATTTCTTCTGTCCTAACTCTGCTTCACTCATCTCTCTCAGTGATTAGCCCCAGATTGGCAACGCCAGCAGGGACCAAGGGGAATTCTTCATTAATGCAGGCTGATGCTTCTAACTACTTTCCTGATAACTGCTGGAAAAAAACAGATTAATGAAGGCTCTACCCTATCTCAGAAGCATAGCTTAGAATACAAATCAGTGTGGCATCCAGTTTTGGAGGAAATCTTTAAAAATCTGCAGTTAAGTAATAAGCTGACCACAGCTAAAGTTTTTCTGGAGGAAAGCAAATAACAGTTGAACTAGCCAGACAGAGAGAATAGCTACTCTGAAAGAGTGATAGTTGAAAAAAAAAAAGCTATTTTTCTTCCATCATAGCTGATGTATAAAGGAGATATCCCAGGAATAGCTCATATGTGAAACAAAATCGACGTGTTCAGGGAGCTGTTTCCAAAGACTTGACTTTGAACACCAGAAGAAACAGAAATAGTCTCTAATGGGGTAATAAATTGAAAGTGAATCCAGATTTTTGGTTCCCCTTCATCTTATTTGAAATTCAGTATACACCCTTACCAAATTTCTTTGTGTTTTTACCGATTTATGAAAACTAATTTCTGTATAAATATATCCCATGTGCACTTACACTGATTTAATGTGAAACATTTCATGTATTCATAAGTGTAATTTTTGCATGAGCTTTTTCAAGTGTAGTCCTTTGTCTTTCTTGTTCTTTTAATGTTGACTTCACCACCACCCAGTCTTCCTTCCACCTACGTAACCCAATACTCAAACTAATCCTTGTGAGCACCTAGTATGTGTAGACCCTATTTGCTGCAAGCTCATATAATCATAATTTGCATATGTACAAATATACCTGTACAGGGTGTTTTGCACTGGTTTATTGTACACAAAAACTAGCCTCATGCAAATCATACTTCTCGATCTCGTTTTTCCACTCACCATTTCTTTGTGGAAATCAGTCCAAGTCAAATGGTTTACCTCTCATCCTTTCCTTTTAATGACTGCATTGAGTTTCATGGTGTGGATAAAAAATTTGAGGTTATCATACTTTGCTTTATTCTTGGGAGGAATAGTTTTAAATGCCACCCAAATACTTATATTTCAGATGTCAACAAGCTAGGCTTATAAAAGCATGTTTTTACATCAGCCATTGATATTAAGAAGCTAATTAGATTTGCGCACACTACAGGGATCCACTAGAGACTCCCATTGTTCGTAGTTTACCTCCCCACCCCACCCCCCCCAACCCCCTAGAAGTACTGGAAGCCTTCAGTTTCACCATCTGGCAGGAGAACAGGCAGATAAAGACCATATTTAAGGGGTCATTCCAAGTGAAACTGGCTTTGGGCTGGTTTCTATTGCATATTCATTCAGTAACAACATTTCTGCCTTCTTGGCATTTCTCCTTTATATGGGCAGTTTTTGCCTCCAGCCTGCTACTTCTGTCCACATCCTGTGTCACTCATCCCACCTTCTACATTACCCAAGTGCAAACCTCTTACTTGCCCTCTCTTCCTGTACTTTTCATATCTGTCTGGTTTGGTCATTCCTCCTTGCTGAGCTAATTTTCTTTCTTTGTGCCACACTTCCGGAACGTTCCCTATTTTTCCACCTCAATATCTCTGGCTTATACCCCTCATCACATGTCCACAAAAACCACTCTTTGGATTAAGTTTGAATTGCAGGAATAGTTCTTTACTTGGCTTTCCTCTTTCACGAGCTTACTAACCCCCTGAGTACACTGTATTGTCTAACCTATCTTGTGGGCCCAGAACTCAGCACACTTCATGGGGCCTTCTGTGCAGCAAATGCTCAGAAGACATTTGTTGGGCTGACTTTGTTGCATTTGTATTCGTTGCATGGTGATTTTGGCTCCCAGAGTCTGTTATTTCTCACCATTGGCTCCATACATTCTTCAGTCACCAGCTGCCCATGAAACATCTCCTGCATTTATTTTTCTCCTTTTTCTCTGTCCCTTCCCCTCCCAACACTTCAGTTTAGCTCCTTATTATTTCTCCTCTGGGCTATTGTACAAAGGTTCTCTGAGTAGCCATCCTGTTTCCTGTATCTCTTCAGTCATATATATTAAATATAAACTTCACATATCTTAGCTCTCATTTTGTCATTTCCTTACAACAACTTCCAGTGCTTTCAGCCAAATGGATAAAACCTTAGGCTGGCTTTCAAATGTGCCCCATGCACTGGTACCAGGCTCTATGTCCAGGCTTATCCATACCACACTACATCGTCTTGTCATGGTTATCTTGGACTATTGTGTATTTTCATTTTCTGTATTTGAAAATTTTAGCTGCTTAGTGTATGCCTTATTTTTTTCCTTTTTTTGCACCTTAAATATGAACTCATCTCTATTGTTGATAATTTATCCATCTGGAAGGTCTTGAAGATCACTATCAGATCCCACAGCCTTTGTGAGAACTGCTTTGATTTCTTTCTACCAGATGTCATTCTTTCTGCACTAACTTCATCGTGTTTTGTTTATGCCACTCTTCTGGTTCTGTTTATTTTATATCTATCTATCTATCTATCTATATGATAATTAAAATAAAAGATAAAATAAAAGGTATTTAAAATGAAAGATAATTAAAATATACATCAAATGTATTTTAATTATCTTTTATTTATTATACTAAATATATTATCAAATTATGTATTACTATATAATTTATATACTGTATATTTAATATATAATCATTTATATATATGTATATAATGTGTGTGTATATATATTATATATGTGTATATGTATATATATCATTTATTATATAAATATATTATCAAATTATGTATTACTATATAATTTATATACTATATATTTAATATATAATCATTTATATATGTGTGTGTGTATATATATACATATACATTTGTGGTTCCTTTTGTTATATATATTTGATTACTAGACTATAAATCTTTTAGGCTAAAGATCATGCCTTATTGATCTTTGTTTCTTGCACTATGTACTTTAAATAGGATTCTTGAACTTATATAAAACTTTTAAAGAACAATTTAACTGTTCCTTACAAAATCCCCAGTAACTTTGGGCCAGCTTCACAACCTTTAATAAGAGAACACTAAAGTGAGATCTTCTTGACTCAAAGTATAATATCATAAAATGTTTATTGTAAGAATGTTATAAATTGAAATAAAAAGTAATTTTTACCTATATATTTTAAGTAATACTCATGGGTATAGAATATTATTTCAATGAGTTATCCCCTATTAACTAATACCTAGAGCAATAAAGAGTTTTGTAATATTTTTGGCGCTTTCAGAATCTTCTTAGATATACTAATCCATATGGCACCTCCATTGTTGAAAGAGAAGATGTGTTATTTCTACTTACAGAGCACATAAATGCTGGGCCAAAGCATTTCTTTCCAATATTTTTAAAACACTTATTCTTTTTTCTCGTTTTAGTAAAAAATTACCTGCACTTTGACCTAAGTAAAACATGTCCTGTGTAAGTCTTTGTTGTGTACAATTATTATTTTTTTAAGGTAATTTCTTAAACAAATGATTCACCCAAAAATACGGAATTTTCACTTCCACTAGACTTACTTGTTATAAGCAAGAATTTCTCTGGTCAAAATGAATCAAAGGACAGAAAAGAGCTCTCAAAATTATAGGGTTGGAAAAGGACTTTTACTTTCATATTGTAACAGGTTATATATATATATATATATATATATATATATACAGTATTATACAGTACGTACATGTATATACATATTATACAGTATATACATATATATAGTATTAAAATTTTTAATATATATACAAATATATATCACCATTTTTTGGCAACATTTATTATATAAAATTATACTAACAGATAACTTTTTGATTCCTGTATATTGATTTATTTGCTCATTTCAGGTATTGTCTTTGAAAAATAAAACAGAAGCAAAATAAATTGAGAACAAGGAACTCTACTAGATGATCTATTATTGTTCTTCTAAATTCCTGATATGTCTGGATCTGAGCCAAAGCAAACAAGGGCATCACTCACAAAGAATATGATGAGATATGCCTTTGTAAACTCTGGAGTCCTACTGTTCTCATTCTTATTCTTACAAAGAAAATTGTGGCAATTATTGAGTATCACATAGATACTAGAACAAGAAGCAGTATTGAGTCTTCCAAGCATGTCCTGTATATTTAAAACAGCTCAAGAAAAGGAAATGGTACAAGTTACCTAGATAGTTATGTTTTTAAAAATTAATTAAAAGGTCTTAGAGTTTTATTTTATTTTGGTTAACAGACCAGAATTTAACTTTAGTGTGCTTGGCTCTATGCTTTTTACCTGGATCAGAAAGCAAGGGCCTTCCTTTCTTACCTCTCTCTTTTATTTTTTCTTATTGCTCAGCATATATTTATTTTTTTCTTTAATGGCCTTCTGCCTTATTTTGACCAAGCAAAGCAAGCAAGCAAACAAATGAACACAAAAGCCCCAGGACACCTTGTACATGGAAAGATCAGCGTAATTCATAAGGAACAATCTTCTACAGCCTTTACTGAACTTTAAATATATGACTCACATGTAAATGTGTCAGTATCCCATCATCAGACTATGTATTAACACGCTGAAAACCTGAATTAAAATGCAACTGTAGAACAAGTTTAAAATCAATATCAGACACACAGTCATTGTATATTTAAGATACATTTAATCACACGTTCAAGCATATATTTTTCTACAGAACTAGGTTTAGCCTTGATTGTTAATTGCTTTTTGTTTAGATAGTCTTCTTAGAAAATGATTACAGTAATGGTTTATTTAGATGTCTCAAATTCTGTGGTATTTATGATCAATGTGTATTTTAATTATTGATAGATTTAGGAACCTTGCCATGTGTACCCTACCAGATGTGTTTCTATAGAGTCTGAGTTAGGAAATGAGCATAGAGAGAAGTGTTCAGTCTTGGCTCTGCCCTCAGTGGTTTTGTGACCGCAGGTCTCACTTTCTTCCTCTGCATTTATGAACGTCTATCAATCTATTTTAGTTTTCCTAGGAATGTACATGGAGAACAACTCCACCCAGGATTTGGTCCTCAGATAGTGTCTGATACCATTCTCTCATTTTAACTTTATCAATGAACATATCATACATTATATGTGCTGTGTAGCAGGGACTTTCCAAACCCCACTGGGGGTTCAATTCCATTCTTATGATCTTGGAAAGCCTGAGGACCATGATATTGCTTTGATGATCTCTCCTAAGTATAGGTCCACAGTTGGTGACAGATCCCTGATTTCAGACAGACACATTTCCACATGGAACGGTTTAACTGAGGTGTGAATGGACTTGGTACCAATCAGGGTGGTTTAATATTGCACAGACCCTGGAAGATTGGAGCAGATAAGTGACCAGTCCCACTAGCCAAAACTAAGACCTTCATTTGATAGTCTTAACATAGGATATGTCCCAAAGTCTGTGACACTGGGAATGCTTATGATGTGACTTTGAATTACTGTGATACATACCCCCCTGCACACACACATAATTATTTCCATGTGATTTGATTTATTTAAATTTGAGTTTTGCTACATTTTAGCCACCAAGCTTCTAAGTAATGGGAGTTTATATTTAGCTACTACCACACAGCTGGATAGTAGCTCAAATTCATAGAAGTGTAACTCCTGAAACACTAGCCTGGGTCCCATTCAGTCTTTGCTATTTTGATTCTTTAACCTCTGGTATATAAGGGAAATCTTTGAAAAAGTTTACATGGAATCTAATTTTCTTCAGACAATTCACAGATTAGCTTCTGTTGCAAATTCCAAATTTTCCACCATAAAGGTATACTAATAAACAAAACAACACCTAAATACAAATTGTGCTTCCTCTAACAAACTAGAATCACCTGCTTCTATAAACCATGGTTCTTTATTTTCCCTCTGACCTTGGGCTACCTCTCAGGCCATTTTACTGTTTCCAGCCCTCTCTCTCAATTTCAGCTTATCCTTAGGTGCTAATTAAAATGGCAGGTGTTAAATTGATCATTAGCACGTTTCAGCTACTGCTCTGAGCACAAAAGTCCCTCAAGTGATTCTTTGTTTCTCCCAATATAATCCCTCTTTCTCCAGACATCTCTGCTGCTTTTCCCTAGCAGCTCTAACTGCTTCTTAAAAGAGAAAGCAGATAACCTAGCATGTCTGCCCCAGCTGTTCTTCATTTATTTCTCAGGCTTGTTCCCTCTGAGTAAATGACACAAGCAGATTTTTTTTTCTTTTAGTAATGGGCCAGCATCTTATTTAAGTATTTTGGAAAAATAAAACAAAGCAAACCTCTGTTAGACAGATTTTCTACACTCCACATTCAGACTCCATGTACCCAAGTAGACAGCATATGGACACACTTCTTTCTTTAAAAAAAGTATTTTTCGGGGGGGGGGGGCGCCTGGGTGGCTCAGTCGGTTAAGCGTCTGGCTTTGGCTCAGGTCATGATCTCGTGGTTCATGAGTTCGAGCCCCGCGTCAGGCCTGTGCTGACAGCTCAGAGCCTGGAGCCTGCCTTGGGATTCTCTGTCTCCCTCTCTCTCTGCCCCTCCCCTGCTCATGCTCTGTCTCTCTCTGTGTCAAAAATAAAGAAAACATTAAAAAAATCTTTTAGAAAGTATTTTTTTGTGTATGGTAAGAGCAGTTACCTTGAGATTGACCCTTTCAAAGTTTTTTAAGTGCATAATATAGTATTGTTAATACAGGCACTAATGTTATACAGCAAATGTCAGCATGTATTCATTTTGTGTAGCTTATTCATCCTGTATAGCTAAAACTTGAAACTGGTTGAACAGCAGCCCCCGTTTCTTTCTCCCTTCTGCCAGAGTCTGTCAACCACCATTCTACTCTGGGTCTGTTTGTCTGTGTCTACTTATTTGACTATTAGATACCTCATACAAGTGGAATCATACAGTATTTGTCCTTCCGTGTCTGGTTTGTCTCACTGAGCATAAGGTCCTCCAGGTTCATCCATGCGGTTGCAGGTGGCAGGGTTTCCTCCTTTTTAAGGCTGAATAATACTCCATTGTGTGTATATACCACACTTCTTTATCCATTCATCTGTTGATAGACCCTTAGGTGGTTTCCACATCCTATTGTGAATAGTGCTGCAGTGAGTCTGGGGGTGCGGATATCGCTTCAGATTCCCAATTTCAGTTCTTTTGGATATCTACCAGGAGAGGGATTGCTGGATCATATGGTAGATCTGTTTTTAGTTTTTGAGGAACCTCCATAGTGTTTTCTCTCTGCCCTCCCCCCCCATGATGCCACATCACTTTCTGCCTGCGCTGTGTTAGGAGAAGTCCGAGGGAAGACATCACTGTTTCCAGTGTAGGCAGAGGTAGTGTTATTAGGGCTTCTCTGGACCCTGGAGGCACCAGGTAACTGGAGAGAATGCTGAAAGTGCTCTTCTTGAACCTGAGTTCTCTTTGACTATGGCTAAGGCACCCGAAGTTTAGCAATTCCTGAACTTTGAATGACAAAGCAATTTTGCCACGTTTGAATGGTCTTCTGGTTTGAACCATATCGCTTAATTTCTCTTAGGGCAGTGTTTCTCAAACTTGCCTGCACATCAGAATCATCTGGGGGCCTTTAAAAACCACTGCCTATGTTCCACCTGCAGAGACTGACTTAGTTCCTAAGTAACAGTGAATTACTTAATTGTGGAGTGGCCCTGGCTTTGGAATTATAAAGTTCCCCAGGAGAATCTAATATAAAGCAAATGTTGAGAAGCATAATTTTATCTCAGTTTATTCTGCCACTTACATGAAGCAGAAACCAGGGTAGGAATAAGACATTGGTAGCTTCTGCCTGAATGAGTTTCACTTTTGCACCTGGATGCTGGAGATGAGCAACGCTTCAACCTCAGACTCTGCCATTAAGGTACAGTGATTCCGACCTCCAGTTAAATGGAACCAGTTGTTGCCTGGGTCTAACCAGTTAGTTTAGGAACCACTACTCCTGAGGAGAGGAGCTAGTAAGGGCCCCAAAGTGCTCCTCCAGCAGCCATCCTGAGCCGGGGCAAGTGAGGGATCCCCTAGGGGCCAAGACAGAAATTTGGGGAAAATAGAGACACAAATAGCACCTGCCCCAATTAGTCCCACTTCATTCATCAAATTTATTCATTAATAAAGCATATGGAGGAAGCTCTGTATATTTGAATCCCATGGATTTAATAGTGCCATAGGGTATTTGCAGAAAAGGCATGCTCCATTTGTTTCCATAAGATGGATTCATTGGGCTCTATTTCCAGACAAGGTAATTGGGATTACCTGGAATAAGCCAGAAGTTTTGGCAATCCTTTTGATGTTGGGGAGGAATCCTTCCTTCTGTGCCAAAGCAGTTAGATTGAGGTAGCAATTTCGTTGCTAATTGTATCCACTATCTAACAGATTATTCATTGCGCCTATCTTCA
The DNA here is from genome assembly GCF_023721935.1 of Panthera uncia. NCBI lineage: Eukaryota > Metazoa > Chordata > Mammalia > Carnivora > Felidae > Panthera > Panthera uncia. The sequence goes on from NW_026057576.1 coordinate 48,408,173, forward strand.
TGATGAGATACAAAGACAGGAGTCCTGTTCTGGAAGCATTTGCTGTCTTGCAGGTTGATGTGGGGAGAAGATGGCAGATGCTATGGAAGAGAGTAGAGGGGACACCAAAGAGGAAGTGGTCACATTTATAATAATAACTGTCCTGTGTCAAATGCTTGCTGTTAGCTCATGAAGCCCGTGTTCTTTTTATTTATATTTTACAGAAGAGGAAACTGAGGTACAGAGAGTATATGAATCTTAATGAGCACCACACAGCTTATTACAACTGCAGATAAACCAAGGCTATTGGGCCTCTGGGTTAGGTTTATGCTATTGGGCTCCAGTGCCTGATAATATGTATATGTGCAAGACTTCATGAGGAGAAAGTCCTTTTTTCTGGATAATGTAAGTGACAGGTGCAATTCAGGAAGAAAAAGCTTCATGAAAAAGACAAAAGAGAATTAAGGCACTTTTTGGGGTTTTAGTCTGTTAGGAATTACACATGAATTAAGTGGAGAGCTACAGGTTGGTGGGAAAACACAGCAAGAAAACATAGCCATGATGGGAAATTGTATATACTGGTACTGAAATTGAATTTTAATCTGAAATGCACATACCTTGAACGAATCTAAGTAGGGCAGAGCTCAGTCTGTTTTGTGTGTTAGAAACATAGAGGAATGAACTGCAGGGAGTTGCAATGGCATTAGAGAAATCAATTAGCAGAATCTTGAATTAAGGCACTTTGGAGAGAAGAGGTCTGAATTAAGGCCAGGATAGTGGAGAGGAAGAAGGGAAGATGAATAGAATATGCTCCATAACTAGAATTTATGGCTCAGACTCTCAGTGACAAATCAGATATGGGGATAGGGAAAAGATAGCAGTCTAGGATTATTGAGTAGATGGTGGAGATACTTACCCGTTCATACATTCAGATACGTAATAGATAATCTATCATGTGCGCTCATGTGACAGACCCTGTGTGAAGTGTTGGGATATGACACTGAACAGCCCAGGCAGAGTCTCTGTCTTTAGGGTCTCACATCCTAGAGAAGTTGGAAACAGCATGTAATGAAGTAAACAGATAATTCAATAATGGTTACAGCAGTGAGTGCCATTAAAGAAATAAACAGGATGAGAAAGGGGAGATTATTTTGGTTTGGAGGGCAGGAACAAAGAAGAGCTATCTGGGGAGGGAATATTTAAGTTCAAAACTGAGTGATGAGAAGAACTCAGCCCTGCAAACACCCAGTGGAAGAGGGGTTGAGACAAAGCAAACAGTGAGCACCAAAGCCCTGGGGTAGGATGGATGCCTTGGTACAGAAATGGAATTTCTTTGAGGACGCTTAGAAATGGAATTTCTTTGAGGATGCTTAATGTGAGAAGAAGAGAAGATAAGATGTGATGAATCTAGGGACATATACAGGGACCTGGTCATACAGTCTTGTAGTCAAATGTAAGGAGTTTGGTTTTCGTTCCAATAACAATGAGAAAAACTTTGGAGGGTTTTAGGCCAGGTAGTGACATGATCCATCCAGTATAAGGGAACAGAGGGAGAGCAGTCAGTTTGGGGGAGGTACTCATCCTGGTTCTGTTAAGTTTGATCAACCCATTGTACATTCAGAAAGATGTATTGAATAGACAATGGGAATTGTGGGCCAGGTTAGGGGAGAATGACGTGGGACATGACATCAGACATGGGAGTGATCAATACGTATGACATAGGACTGTGGGTGGAAAGAGAAGAGAGCCAATAATGAGTCCCGGAGGACAAGGAAGTGGAACCAGTTACGCTATCTTCATATAATAAAAATTACTCAGCCACAAAAAGACTTGTGTATATTGATATACACAACAGTGTACATAGATCTCATAAGTGATTATGATGAGTCCAAGAAGTCTGATAACAAAAGGTAACATATCATGTGATTTCAATAAAAGGAAATGTAAACTAATCTATCATTATGGAAAAAGTTCAGTGATTGTCTGAACATGAAGAAAAGAGGAAAATGAAGAAAGGGAAAGGAAAGGATTACCAAGGGACACGAAGAAACTTTGGTGGTAAAGGGCATGTTTATTATTTTGGTTATGGTTAAGATTTCCCAGGTGTGTACGTATGTTGAAGATTATCAAATTATATGCTTTACAGAAGTGCAGTTTATTGTGTCAATACATCAATAAACCTATCTTTTCTAGTCTCCAGAATACAGAAGAAAAAGAAAGACCCAAAAAAGTTATATTTAGGTATACAACTAATATTTGTGTATAGAAACAGAGAAGGTGAAACAGAAAGTATATTCAAATACGTTTTAGGGGAAAAATAACTTTTTGATTTACAAAACATGCAAAGCTTTTAATCGAAAAGTCTGTTAACTGAAGAATCCCTGGGTGGCTCAGGTGGTTAAGTGTCTGACACCTGATTTCAGCTTAGGTCATGCTGTCACGGTTCATGAGACTGAGTCCTACATGGGGCTCTGCGTTGACAGCACAGAGCCTGCTTGGGACTCTCTCTCCCAATCTCTCTGCCCCTCCCCCAATTGTGCTTACTTGCATGTACATGCTTTCTCTCTCTCCCTCAAAAGAAATAAATAAACTGACTTTTAAAAAGTCTATTAACTGAAAAATTTATAAAAATCAAATGATGTGTTAAAGGAAATGTTGTAATATACAAAAACGGTGAATATAATAGGATATGTTTATAATTTATTTTGCAGCGGCTAGTTAACATGGATGTTTCTTCTAATTGTGTATGTAGTTAACATAATGATTTATACAATTATATATATATATATTAAATTCATATTCTTGTACTTATTTCTACATAAGCAGGAAATAATAAATAAACATAAAAACTGTGTGGTAGCCAAGCATCTGAGAAAATACTTGTGTGAACAAACAAAAACTGCCTCTCTAGTAGGTAACAGAACTGCCATGGGAAACTTGTTCTATTTGTTCTCCTCTGTCCCCCATAGACTACACCAGTGGCCAATCTTTTATAATACAGAGTCTTCTGGAAAGAATGATTATTGCTTAATGTTAGTATCCATCTCTTTAATCAGAGTAGAACTTTTTTTCATTGGAGTAAGGAATACCTATTGATAATTGGGAATGGAAAGGAAGGAGTGGTTGAACAGGAGAACATTCCATAACCAGAAGGAACATGAATACATATGGGCCAATAGAAAGAAGAAATTAGAAAAAAAATCAAAAAGGTTAGTGGTCAGACAACAAAAGTAGATTTTGCATAGTTGGCTGGACTTTCTAGAATTTGTGAAAATCAATTTCCGAATTGATGATATTCTTCTTGAGGATATCAGGACAGTTCAGAAGATGGAAACCTCAACTTTCTCCAAATCAACTTAGTCCCCTAGTCTGGTCAAATTTCCTTAGTCCGACAGAATCTTGTCACATCCAGTTCTGCCCCATCTTTGGGAAAGAAGCCATAAAGAAGAAATTTACAAAAAGAGAAACTAGAGGTATCTTTATCCTACTTCATTCATTCATCCTTTCTGATGTTAATGGTTATAAAATGTATGCCTTCTTTGAAAGTTTATGGTTTTGTGTAAAAAGCAAGAACTTATTTCATGGCTTCTTATGACATTATTATATATCTAATTATTACTAAAAGCACACACTTATTTGGCACATAATATCATGGGAAATTTAAAGGCTTTGCCTTTGAAACAATTACAAACCATGTTGTGGGGAAGCAGGATGTATGCATGAAACATCCAGGGAAAAATTCATAGACAAATAAAGCAATGCATAGCCTGGCTGCTGAAATCCCCTGACCAACTTTTCCAATTATAAAATCCATTTCCTTATACTCAATAGCATTTTTTGTGAATCCATTTCTTTTGGATACAAGAAAATCCAATCTTTCAAAATCTTGAGCTAAGCTTACAATTTTTGCACTTAAAAAAATAATCTCATATTGCAACTATACCAACAATGATGATTTCTAACATTTCAAAATAAATGATCTCTTTCTGGTTCCAATCTGTTTTCTCAGTCTGGCTTTTGTTCTTCTGCAGAAACCAGACTTGGTCTAATTTTTGCAACTGAAATTTCCAGCCTTTTGGGACATATCTCAAAATGCCCTCTAGCCTCATCTATATCAACATTCTACCATTTATTGCCTAAATTCCACACCCTCCATTAACTCTTCTCTACTCACACCATATGTAAATGATCACTTCTCTAAACATCATTTACTTATATGATCAAACAATATTTATTAAACATGTCATACACGTGTTAGAGATAAGCCCAAATTTCTAAGGGGACTTAGAATAGTTACCCTTTAGGGCTTGATGTAGGATAAAGCAGAAAGTGGATGCTGATAAGACTAGGGAGGTAGAAATATACAATATTATAAAGAATTTAGTATTCTTTGCTAAGGAATTTAGATTTTTATCCTGTGTGATACAGCTGTAAAATTTTATATTTTCTAAGGGATTATACTGTCTTATACTGAAATCACTGGGGTATATATATTTTACTTCTGAAATATACAGTCCTTAAGTAAAAACTTAATGTAAGTCCTTACAGAAATGGTGTTTCATTCATGCTGTACATTACTTTGAAAGGAGACCTAGGTCACACATTTTGTCAAATGGAGCATTATATCACGTGTTGAAATCCATAGAGACAACAAAGCTCTCCCTTGAGAATCTTACTAAAGTTTAAGAGAGCCAAAGGGTTCAATTGGTGAAGTAAACAATTTAAACTAATATATCCAAATGAATTCATATGATTTTTTGTGGATTTTGCTTAATGTCAAACCAAGCAAGTCCAGAAAATATGATTGTTAAAGTTCCTCTAGCAGTGTGAACTCGCCCACATGGCACATGTATAGGATTTTCAACAGTTAGCATACTAAAAAGAGCCTTTAATATGGTAGTGTATTCGCTCTAATGTTGTTATGAGAAATGCTGCCTTTTTTATTTTCCTAAATGTAGTCTTTTCACTGAAACATTTACAGAATGTCCAAGTATTATTTTTCACAATACTCTTTGCATATGGGGGAGGTATTTCTGAATAGTCATAAGATAGAATGTCAATTTCATAGCCACATTATTTAGAAAGAGAATGAGACGATTAATATTTCCTTTGTGTTTGAAAAGTAAGGAGTTAAGGAGAGGTTAATATAAGAAAGTGAAAAGCACTGTCCCCATCTGTGCCTGGGTGATCTCCAGTTCTGATGACAAGAACAGTGGAGAAGAGAATGGCACTCACCCTGCCTGTGCTCCTGTCTGCATGAGGAAAGGCATGTAGGTTGGGTCAGCCATTCCCTAAGCACTTTGAATATCAGTCTATTTAAATGGCTCATAATTATAGAGGAATCTTTTTTTTTAATTTATTTATTTTGCCAGACAGAGATAATAGGGGAGGGACAGAGAGGGAGAGAGGGATAGAGAGAATCCCAAGCAGGTTCTGCACTGTCAGTGCAAAGCCCAACATGGGGCTCAAACTGCAAGATCATGACCTAAGATCTTGAGTTGGTCGCTCAGTCAACTGAGCCACCCAGGCTCCCCTCAAGGAATCTCTTAACTAAACATGTGTGCTTGGGATGGGATGAAAGATGAATTCTGATGGTGACCTGAGGATCTAGTCCTGCAATTAAATGTGTGCTAGTCTGTGATTTCCTTGAGATATAGGAGTTTGGCTTCAGACTACCTCCGCTGGGTGTATCTGCATCATTCAAGATGAGCTATTCTTTAAAAGGATTTAAAAATAAAAGATGCCACCAGGATAATAATCCTATACTTTTTTTATAACCGATTACTGTGTTCAGTACAAGGAAGTTCAAGTTTAAAATAAATGCTGCACCTGAAGCCAATTAGAAGAGAGACATTATTATTTTCTTTCTGTTTGAATCCAATTTTTAAAGACCACAAAGGGGTTATTTAGATGGCAATAAATGCATTGTAAAGTCTTTTTTCAATGACTACAAAAGCAATCTGTTGTGTTGGAAGTTAGACTAGCAAAACAATTCCGATGCTGACAAAGTAGCAGGGAAAATAAGGGTTGTTAGCGGCAGATTATCTAAATCAATATTATGCTATAGTCTAATTAATATGTACTTTGCTATTGCCAGGTAGGATTTATTAGCACAAAAGCATAATAATTCTATCACTCAAGCTTGTTAATAAAGTTAAATTAAAGACAGATGAACCTTGATAGTTATATACATTTTTCTGTGCATTCGCCAAGTTCTTGAGAAGTCAAGAGTATGATAACATTAAATATTTTAACCGTAAGAATGTGGTAAGATTCTAAAACAATGTGGCCCTTGAAACCTGACTGGCAAAAGTAGAATTTATTTTCTAGTATGAGTGTGAATTAGGGTGAGGGCATTCCTAGCATTGAACTGGGAGTAGCCTGACCAAATCTTGGAAATGGGCCAATAATTCCCTGCCAGGAGGTTATGAGAGGACCCAGTCCTGGCCAGTGAGTATGGACGGGACCATACTGTGCACAGTATGGTACAGACTGTGGAGAGCCGTAACTAAACAGGGTCGGTGTGCAGGTCTCAGGCAAAGGTGGAAAACCCATGGAAAGTCAGGAGGAATTTATGAGATACCAACCAGATGAGTTTGGGCTGGTACAAGTCAGTTTATTAGTTTAGACATAAGACCTTTTTGGAGGGCCAATGAATCATATCCAATGGTAACTGTGACCCACTTGTTTAAAATGTAGTTGTAAATTTGGACCATTATTGCTCCTATTAGTTTTTTTTTATTGTTGTCTTTTTAACACACATCAGACAGTACTGTGTCACTTAAGATGGAAAGTGTCCTAGTTTGGGTGCTATTTTTAAAAACTTTGCTTACTTAGTTAGGGCACCAAGATAATGACTCAATGTCCAGATCAAGCTCACCTGGTTAATATGATTGTCTTTAAGTAAACCTATAAAAAGTTCTTTTTGCCTTTAGATTTCACAAAGACATATATTAAAATAATTTAGTTAAAGGAACACAACCTGTATTATGAGATGCTTATTTGTTTATATTTACAGATCCTAACCCCGTAAGAACTCTGAGCTTCTTCCAGCTAAGTGAAAATAGTATCCTGAGGTAACTATAATATAACTAGGTGTCCCTGATTGGGAAGCTAGGAGAGTAGCTAGACCCTTGGCAGTCAATGAGAGCCTGAGACCTTTCATATTTCAGATTTCCTATTCTCACCTTCAGAGCTCTGTACTGATGAAATAGAGATGAGTGATGCCATTTCCAGGACAAGTGCCCTTTCTATTTCCAATGACACTTGCACAATTCATCACAATACTACAAACAGGGTGAGGCCCTTTTGCACGATTCTTTGAAAGTAGTGAGATTCATTTTTAAAATCTGCTGTTTGTAAATTTGGACGTATCAACAAGAGTATTCATTAAGAAAAATAAAAACCTACTCTGTGTTCTAGTCAAGCTCAAATATGGCTGACCCTTTCAGCCCGACTCAAGCCCTTTCCTCTAAAGTGATAATAGCTGCTTTACTGGAGATGCAGATCGTCTTTTTTTTTTTTAATCTGGGCAAGGTTTTGATGTTTAGTCATTAAATGCCCACTCTATGCCCTTCCCAGCTCAGCTCCCTAAGAGTACCTGTTTGCTGTACTTGGAACTGTTAATGAGGTATTGATCAATATAATTAATTAGCAAGCATAGAAACTTAATTGCATTTTAACTAGTTAATCAATGGCAATGCTCACTTTCATTCTGGATGTGAATACATATGTATAAGGCATAGCTCTAAGCTCATAATCAAATATTCTGTCCCTAAACATGCATTACAATGTGCTCAAGGTATAAATAATGACATTTACTTTATTAAAATTGCTGTTAACAGTACCTATTGGGTAATAAGATTATTTAAAAAATTTTTTTAAGTTTATTTATTTTGAGAGAGAGAGAGCTTGCAAGCAGGGTTGGGGCAGAGAGAGGAGGGGGAAAGAGAGAGAATCCCAAGCAAGTTCTGCACTGTCAGCACAGAGCCTGATGTGGGGCCCGAACTCATGAACTGTGAGATCATGACTTGAGCGGAAATCAAGAGTCAACCTACTAAACCACCCAGGTGCCCCAGTAATAAGATTCTTATTAAGCATTCTACTGTGAAATCTTGCTAGAGGCACAAGCATTGAATTACAAGTTGATGTCTGCAAATAGAATATGGATAAGTTAAGGGCTCTAGAAAATAAGGTATGGTATTTTCATGATCGCCTTCTTCTTATATCTTCTCCTTTGTCACATTCAACTTTTCCTTTTTTCAGTATTTTCTTCACTCGGCGTTGGCTGTAGGCAGAAATGTGAATTGAACTCTTCTTCAGCCCCTTTCCCCTCCATTCTTACCTTAAATGAGCTCATCTGGGTGACCCCAGTTTTCAGGCTGCCTTCAATCTGGGGATCTACCCAGGCATCATATCCTTGAGCTCAGGCCAACATCCTAGATGCTCAGACTTTTAAAAGTTACTCATGCTCAATCTTATTCCCTCAGGGATCCCAATTCCTAGCAAACTGTGCTCCTGTGGCCTTGAGAATCTCTTTAACAGAAGCCTAAAGAGCATGCTCTTAGTAAAAGAAGTGAACCAAATGGTGAGAAGTGTAAATGTAGGCAGAAATTTACATATCTCATAGATGTACATTATGGCCTACATTTTCCGAATGAGTACCTCTCAGATGCCCTTTCTTCTCATACTTATAAAAGCTGCTGTTCCTATTTTTAAAAAATTCATAAAAATAAGTATGAGGTTTTTACAAATAATAAACCCCAATTTTTTATTACTGGCTATGGAGTCCATGTCTAATTCTATATTTTACAAGCCCCCTTGGGGCCCCATGTGCTGAATGAGAGAAATGAAGGAACTAGTTATCAGTACTAGCTACAGCTAGTTATTAGCTAGTTACAGCTATTTATGTAGTTGATAAAAAATAATTCCACACAATGTTGTACCTGCTGAACTTCCAGGCTGTTGTGCAAAGCACATCAGCACAATTCCTGTTGAGGTGCCATATGCTCATGAGTTTTGATGTGATTTTTTTAGCCAGGCAAAGGAAAACCAGTGATGTGGAGTGACGTCATGACCTCTGTGAGCTCTAAACCAAGGAACATCAGTCTGTCCTTGGCCATGCTTACCATAGGGTGCTTTCCAGCCAACAGCATTGTTATTGGAGTATGTTATTAGTAGTTATAGTTTTAACAGAAACTTCCAGTATCAGAGGTACTTGAAATTAATTGTTATGGTACACTTATATTTTATCCTAAGTATTGCATTAGCTGAAATTTATACAGCAATAAAATATACAGTGGAGTTTTCATGGAAAATTATTATAGTATTAAAACAATGATATTTCCTTACACCAAAAAATTAATTGACTATTTATATTTTAGAACTGTCACTGTTTTTTAGTGGCAGGATATTTTAATCACAGTTCCAGAAATTTTATTACCTTTTATTGAGAAACTAGAACATAGCTTTTTTTTTTCCAGTCTGTGGACTATATCAGTTGCTTATGTCTTAAGAGCATAATTGCTAATTAAAGAAAACCAGTGAAAATATGGAAACATTAGGAATGTTGCAGAATCAGTCAACAGAATGCTTCAAGATACTGATGCACATGAAGAAGCAATAATCTAAGAAATAAGGAGAATCAGGCTTGAGAGTTAAATTGCTAAGACCCATTCTCAGAAGTGTCATTAACCATCTTTAGAATAGACCCAGGATCTGTATAACACATGAGTGAAAAGATTGGGAACCCAAAATCAAGCTTATTAGGGTAAACAATCTTAAGGAAGCAAAACTGGATTGTAATTTCAATATGTTAAGGGAAAGACAAGTCAAAATCACTACAGAATTCAGAGAAAGACTATGATCAATATAGATGAGAAAATTGGAACCTAGCTAAATGTCTAGCCAGTCATAGCTCATACTGGTAGGAACCTTTCATGAAGTCAGTCATTGAGGCTACATTAGCTTAGAGCTGCTAAATGTTCAAATAACACAGCAAAATCTTCTTTTAAAACAAAAAATCTTGTTTTACTTACATTTTTATTTTCCATGTAGGTTGGAAATGCTCTATACTGACAAGGCAAGAATTCTTTAATTATTTACTCAATCACCTGCATTTCTATACAACAAATACTTATTTCCAAATTTTCCTGTATCCTTTTCTGGATTGCAGGGAAAGAAGCTATATCTCTATTTGCCAGAATCTGTTCCCTAATTTTTGGTTTAGTGTCTGCCAGTGAGACAGACTCTCATGAGATTTGGAAGGTGGCATGGAAGTCATAATTCTCCAGCAAATTACCAAGGACCTCACGGGTGCAAAGCAGAAGTCAAGTTCACAGAAACTCCCGTTGAACTGGTAAGGATCAACCACTTTGGTGCTGCAGGCATCCAGCATTGGTGGAAGTAACTTCACTAACATTTGCTCCCACAGTTCTTCCCAACAGTTTTGCATTAACATACTTTCTTATTGGAATCCTGATACAAGTGTCCAAAGTTCTTTTTTGTCATGTAAATGTATTATTTTCATTATCAATACAGAAAAATAATGTAGGTCTTAGGTAAAAATTGCATATGAACAGGGTGCCATTTCCCCTGAAATACTCACTTTAGCAGTTACCATAAAAACTAAACTACATGTCAAAGAGCAGCTAATAAAAGTCTTCCTCCCTCTTTTTTCTTCTTTCTTTCTTTTCTTTCTTTCTTTCTTTCTTTCTTTCTTTCTTTCTTTCTTTCTGTCTCAACCTCTTCTATTTGTGACTTTTACAAACTCTAGTTGATTCACAATTTGTCCATGACACTTAAGGGTTAGGGCATGTAAGGATATAATAAATTTACGTTAGTGTTTATTTTGCTTTGACCTGTGCACTCTCTATTCCAAAAGAAGTGAGAGCATTCCCTTGGGTATGTGATTTGTATAATTCTCTGCCACAAGCTGCAGAGAAGTTCCTATACTCCAGGAAATAGTTTCATATTCTCTTAGAGTCTAGAATTGTCTACCAAGTGTAAACTTGTCTTTGTAATTTCAAGCTGTCTGCAGGCTTTTTTTTCCCCACCAGGTTCCAGTGTCTGTCTGCCCAGTTTGGAGGTTTTATTGTTGTGGTGGTGGTGGCAGTTGTTTGTTTGTTTGGGGGAGAAGTTTGAAACTTTAATCTTTTTCCCCCTAAGGGATGATGGCAGCATAATCAGGCACTGCTATTACTCCAGACTCATTTCCCATATTTAGAGAGACCATGGATAGGATTAATGATGGTCATTTAGGAAAAGAGGTTGAAATAGACAAGATCTGAAGAGGATGTGATAATCAGAGTGTGCAGATGGATGGAAATTCAACAGGAGAAAACGCCCCATTAGCAGCTCAGCAATTAAAGTCATTTCTTTTAAGAGCAGATGTGCAGTGTTCTTTACGGAATATGCTACATGTTTGAAAGGACATGTAGAGAAGAGCAGTTGAGGATAGCTATCATTTTATAAGTCTATGGGACAATGAAATCATTAATTGTAAAAATAGATTTTGGAGTTTTCATTTTGTTCAAAGAAGGACTTAACCTCCAGTCTCCAGTATTTCTTGGCTCTCTCACTAAGATTAAAATAAGCTGTGCCATCAAAGCCCTTTTCTCACCTGAGCATAAAAAGAACGTTAGGAGCATGACCTTGCTGAAGTGGTTGACCAAATTATAATGAAGGGGCTCACAGGTCAGGAAAAGTCTTGCTCATAATCAAAAAGTCTCTTCAAGTTTTTAGTTCCAAACTCTTTGAAAATGCTAGCTCAAATATTAAGTTCACAGCACCTCCCAAATGTGTTGTCCTGGGGTGAACCAAGAAATTTCACTGCTGTCTGTCATGGTATCTTTCAAACTAGTCACTTGCCATGTATGTTGCCACCATTCATTATGAATCTTCATTATTGTTTCTCTTCTGATGACTCAACATAGCACCATTACTCATGGGCACCAATTCCAGTTTGCCTCTATTCCAATTTAATGCTACTGTTGGTCTGGATTTTAAACAGCCTTGTCTGTAATTTCCAAACTCAAGCAGTCTGAGGAAGAAAACTGTTACTGATGTGCAAATGGTGTATTGCATTTCACTTCGCATTATTCATTTTCATTATTCACATCATGGTACATTCTGGGCAGAGAGCAGAGGATTTTGAAAAAATACATTCCCAGTGCCATGGGTATCATTTAAGACATAAAGTAATTTTTCCGCAATTTGATTTCATTAGGGCTCATCCAATTTCTGTCAGGTTTGGAGCTTGTTGACCTATGTAGATTTGCATAGCTAATAGTAAATCTAAGGTAAAAGAGCTCTTGCAGGCAATTCTCAAGAGATAAGGAACTAATCTAGAGACCATCATGTGTTGAGGGCAAAATCTCAACTGTGGAATCAGTGCCTTTCATTGGCGAGAAATGATTTCTATCTGGAGTCCTCGATTGCTTCATCTCAGATTGAGACTCACTAGGTGAAGGTCTGAGGTATGAGAATATTCCATAGGGTATACCTTTGCCTTCTAGTGGGCATGGGCCAATTCTTTGCTCAACAGATTTCCAAAGCTAAAATGGTCAAGCTTTTTGTTTGCAGTTCTCAGAACTGATCTTCAACTTTTCATTTTCATGAAGCGTCTTAGTTAGGGACACACTTCCACTACAGAAATGCTACCATGTCTTTCCCAAATCAGCCCCACTGACTTTAATTAAGGTTCAGAAGAATCAATGCTGCACTTTTTTTTTTTCTGTTGCAGAATTTCTATCTTCATGATTATTTCAGGATTGCCGTGGTTTTGAATGATCTAACTTTCCGTAGTTCCCTTTGATTTTTCAGCTTCAGTGCAGAAAAGATCAATTTTCCCTCTTTGAGGGCTCATGTTTCCCTTGAGGTCACCTTAAAACACCTTTGGCTTTCACTTTAATCATGGCATATTTGCTTCTGTTAGTGCATTGCTTTTTCTCTTTTTTGGTGAATATTTATCATCTCTCAAATTATTGCAGGAATTCTGCCTAGTTTGTCATTTTACCTGTTTGCCAGAAGGAAAACAGCTGTATTCTCAGTGGAATATACTACATAGTAGTGGTCCCAGTTTAAGATAATAAGATAATAAGAGAATATACGCATTTCACTGAAAACAGTCAGCTTATACATGAGATGTATACGTCTTTGGGAGGTGATTTCATCCATTTAGCAAAAACATTTCTGGTATGTATTTTGGACCTGGCATTGTGTTAGATGCTGAGAAACAAAGAAGAATAAAGCACTAGTTCTGTCAAAAGTTATAGTGAAGGGGTGCATCTGGGTGGCTCAGTCGGTTAAGCGTCTGACTTTGGCTCAGGTCATGATCTCGCAGTTTGTGAGTTTGAGCCCTGCCTCCAGCTCTGTGCTGACAGCTCGGAGCCTGCAGCCTGCTTCGAATTCTGTGTCTCCCTTTCTCTCTACTCCTCCTCTGCTCATACTCTGTCTATTTCTGTCTCTCAAAAATAAATAAATGTTTAAAAAAAATTTTAAAAAGCTGTAGTGAAGAGAGAAAGGTACTAGAATGGAAGAGCACACAGCATAGTGGGTCTGCAGTAATAGTGTATGTATCGAGTACCCTAAGAATAGACCGAAGGCTGCTGTTGCCTGACATGCCCTCAATGGGATGGGTGGTGATGGTTAGACACTTTAACACTACAATTAAATAAGGCTGAAAATATGAATGACCAAAGTCACATGAATACAATTTTACTTAATCTAAGGGATAGGTGACGTAGATATAATTAGCTATTTGACCTATACCTATTTTCTTTTAGTAATGATGAGGCATGTGGACAACTGCTTTTAAAATGATATTCTATTTATAAAGTTCATTTGCTTAAACAAATTGTTATCCTCATCTCTAAAGACTAATTGAGAAAGAATATTGTATGTGCCATTGAAGACAAAAATAAGCAAGGCTCTAAGAGGTATGGAAGGCCCAAAAAATGAAGGCTTGGAAGAGGCATGTTACTATTTGTCACGTAAGGGTATGACATCACTTCTGTTTTTTAAACAACAGCAATGACAAAACAGTGTCTATATTAGATCCTTATGTGACACTAGGTTTATATGGGACAGTAGAGAAAGAAGGAAAGGAGAGAAGCTGGAAAACCTCAGGAGAAATTTACAGTTTTGCCTAGGTCCAACCCTGCCTTAGGGATGCCAAAAACTTGGCCATCGTCCATTGTTGAGTGAAAGTGGCTCCTTTGTGTAATGGATCCTGTTTAAATGAAACTGTGGAAACAGTATAAATGTATATACACTTTATGCAATTTCATTCTTAAATGTGATATAAAATATACATATCATAAAAATACATGAAGAGATGCCTAGGGGGCAATTCTCTAAAATATAACTGATTATTTTGTGTATTGGGATTTGAAAGCTTTTATTACATTGTTTTCTTTATTACGCTGTTTTGCTTTCCTTTAATTAAAAAAAAAATAATTCAAAAATGCAACAGTATATACCAGGCATTGTGTTATACCCTAAATATACAAAATAAAGCAAGAGCAGATATAATTTTTCCCTCATTAACATGTATCATTTTCAATAACTGAGAATCATGAGCAATAATGATTGTTTAACCTCAGAGAGATTCATTGTAATCTAGGGGCATTTAACAGAGAAATATTTAAGAGGCATAAGTCTGGCAGATGTGTTAGTATACTCCATATTGCATGAAGCCTGAACCCCTGAGAAATTAGAGTGGTCTTTCAGCATCATGATAAGCTTCTTCCCCCAAAATATTTAACCTATTTCTTTAGTTTGGAGATTTGTTCTGTGGCTAAACTATATTTCTGTCTACCTGCAGATAAATTTTTGTTTATTTCTAGTTTTTCACTTTAGTTGGAAATTGGAGGTAGTTGGGCTGGAGAAAGTTTGTGGAGATGATAAGTTTTATGAAGCAACCGTAAGGTTAACTTAAGTGATATAAAAACCAGGGGGAGCTGGATTCGTATTGTTACAATGGGACAGAAAACAGAAAGATTGAATTAAAAGATGAAACACAAGAAACATGTCTGGGAAGTGAATTGTGTATTAGAATTATTTCCCCAGGGAAGACATGTAGCCTCAGCGCTAAGATTATATGCAAAGTAGATGCTTTCTTTATGAAACAAATCCTTTGAGAAATACTTTAAAACAGAATGTTTGTAGTTACATTCTCTGGCAAAGTGTGTGTGTGTGTGTGTGTGTGTGTGTGTGTGTGTGTGTATTGTGTGTATAATGTTTTAAAGGAATCAAAATTCGTATCCCAAAATCATGTTAAGATTCAAGTTTTTTTTAAGTTCTGGAATTATCAGCTTTGTTTATCTCAAATATTTTGGGGTTATAGATTTGTTTCATTAAATGATAACAATGTGTGAATTAGGAGGAAAAAACCAAACACAGGATGGTAAGCAGTGATAAGAAAGTGTGCGCTCAGAATCTAGGAAAGCAGTATTGTAGGAAGTGTGTCAGCCTGAATATTTTTTTCTACAAAACATTTCCTGTAGTGAGCACCCTATAATTATCTGAAGCCACTTATTCAGGATCAAGAGGACCAAGGTTTTGGTTAGAGAATGTCTTGGTCCTCCCTCTTAATAGTTAATTAAATTTTTATTTTAAAATAATTTATATTATTCGATTCACGAATAAAATAAACACAGGTAGATTTTACAGATGATAGTAATGCTCTAAAAACTTATTAGTATGCACATACAAATGTAAGAGTAGTTTGTCTGTAGAGGGCTAGTGGAGAGATTAAACATAATTATGAATAGCTTCTTGGAGGAGAAATAATTTAAGTAAATTTCTTAAGTTCTAGGACTACACAGGAATGTATCTCCCCACACTGAGTGAGAATCATATGTGTAGAGTTTACACTGAGCAGTTAGGACTCCTAGGATACAATCAGAATGCAAATTTATTTTTCCCCTCTTGACTGCTAAAACCTACTGTGGGAGACTGTTTTATTTCCCTCTCATATAACATTTTGGAGTGGTTTCATGACTTTTGGGGCTTCTTGAAAAATCAGAATCCTCTGGTCATGTGTGTTGTCAAAAAAGTCTCCATTTAGTAATTAAAATATGCAGTTCAGAGTGATAATTGAATATCTCAGCTTTATTCCAAGTTCAAGGTTCTCTCTGTCCTAACTATAGGGCTTGCTTCCAGTTGTATTCCTGCAGGGGAGAAAAAGGGCCTTGGTAAGCTTCTTTTCCAATTCTTTGCATCCCTACCTGTTGCTTCTGACTTTATTTGCCCAGCTTTTGGCCTCCCTGGGCTCCTTCTTGTTTGCAGTCTGGCAAAACAGATTACACTTGACTGAAACTCATGTATCCGGCGTTGAATGTCTTTGGCCATGGCTGATACTCGCCTTCTTGGTGAGCCTCTTCAGATTTCCCTCTTCATGTCTCTGACTACAATACTCTTGATATCAGGGTGCCATGCCTTGGCTGACATCAGAAGATGCCTACTCTTAATATTATGCCTCTTTTTGCCAAGGTCCCCTTGCCCTGTACAGGAAGCCCTCCTGGAGAGTAGTATTGAAAACAATCCTCACCTGATGTCCCTCCTGCGATTTATACAGCTGGTGAACACACACCTTAGCCTGACCTTGTGGAAATGCACTTATTCCCAAATGGTGTCCTCTGCTCCAGTGCCACATAAGTCTTCAGCCAACACCGCACCCATGAGCCAGACATCCCTCCATTGCATCCTCAAAACCCAGGCACCACATATCCTCTTCTCCGAGTGATTTCTTCAAAGGTCCCCTCACAATGTGTGAGATGAGATAAAAGTCTCCATCATCCTCCCTATGTGGACGCAAAACCCTGAGGACTCCCTCTAAAGTAAACTTCTCCTTAATTTCTCTCTTCTTCTTCTCTCCTGCTTTAGTGCTTAAATAGACTTAATGTGGCTATAAGGGGCCATGTCTCGGGAAATTAGAGTTTTTGATTGTTTCTGAATGTCCTTTTAAGGTGATTTAGCATAGGAGATTGTTGCTACCTGTTGTCTTATAGCTTTAGTTAAAACTGAGTCAGAAAGTTCTGTATTTTAGTATCCCATTATAAATATATTTACATATGTTGTTATATAATGTGTGCACATGTGTATGCTTGAGTGTATGCATATATGTGTGTGTATATGCCCTCTCTCTCACATACACATACACACACAGACACAATTTGCTTTTTTTTTTTCAACATTTATTTATTTTTGAGAGACAGAGCACAAGTGGGGGTGGGGCAGAGAGAGAGAGAGAGACACAGAATCTGAAGCAGCTGTCATCACTGAGCCTGACGCCGGAGCTCCAACTCACAAACTGTGAGATCATGACCTGAGCCAAAGTCAGATGCTTAACCGACTGAGACACCCAGGCACCTCCCCTCCCCCCACAGACACAATATGTGTCTTATTATACAGGCATTATGGAGGTTTTCCCAATGTAAACCCTATTAGGTTCTGGCGATACAAAATTAGTAAGGTCATCTTTTTGCTGTAGGGGATCTCATTTTGGTCAGGGTGGTAGACATAAAAACAGATAAATACATTGTAAAATGAGACTTGCTACTTTCAAGCTCTGTCAGCTACTTGAAGGACAAAGAGGATTAACTATAATGGAGTGGAGGATAGGACCAGTGATTGGTCAGGGTAGGGATCTTCAAGTTAATGGACAGTAATTAGAACTCCAGCCTATAAATAGCAGAACATTCCTGGAGCTGTTGTAGAAAATGTATGTGTGAGATCACTTTTGTGTCATTATATTGATCCAGCACTTAGGATTTCCTGCTTCTTGTCTATCGTCCTTCTACCTACTTTTCAGAGTGCAGTGCACTCTGAAAATGTCTCACTTGCCATATCCCATCAGAGAGGAGCCCGACTTTTAGAAACCAGCCTAATCAGACAGCTGTATCTGTTAATCAAGAATAATATTGTTCTCTAGGATACAGACTGTTTTTAGTAAAACTGGATTGTAGAGACAGTTTAGTTCAAGTTTCCACATAAAAACGTTTTGTTTTTCATCAAAATTCAGTAAAAAGGGAATCTGAGTTGTGTGTCTTATGACTGTGCAGATGAAAATATGCAGACTCCAAGAAATTTAGTCTTGAAAAATCAGTGCAATTGTAAGGAAAATGCTTATATGTCGAGAATCTACTCAAAAACTGAGCAAAATTCAGGGTCAAATAATTCTCTTGAGTAAATACAACAGTAATTTCTTAAAAAGGAAAGACGTGTTGTTCAGTTTCTACATGTCAAAGAAAGTGAGTCAAATTGTTTTCTCCAATACTTAAAAACATTGTTTTCCATGGGTTTAAAATAGAAATATTTTCCATGGACTGCACTACTTGAAAATATATTTATTAATTAGAAAGGCCACTAACTCCTTAAATAGTTTTTACATGTGTATCTGTTAAATGATATTAACGCTTTAATGTCTGGTATTAATCTTTCATTAAAGAATGTTATCCTGTGGTGCACCTTTTATTTGGAAGGCAATTGTCAGTGTTTCATATGGTAATGACATAACAAATTTGCAAGCTATGTTTTCTTATGTACTTCAGGCTTATGAGTGAATTTAGTGTGGTTATTGTCCTAACTTGAACTAGTTTGTTTGTCTGGGGACTTCCTGGAGAATTCACAGGACTTTTCCAGATATTTTAGGGTTGACTTCAAATTGAAACCATATTTGTTTATATATCCTAAAGTACCTTTGAACAAGAGTTCCAAGAGAATAGTGTCAGTAAACCTGAAATATGTGGTTGTTTTTTTTAATGTTTATTTATTTCTGAGACAGAGAGAGACAGAGCATGAGTGGGGGAGGGGCAAAGAGAGAGGGAGACACAGAATCTGAAGCAGGCTCCAGGCTCTGAGCTGTCAGCACAGAGCCCGACATGGGGCTGGAACTCACAGACCGTGAGATCATGACCTGAGCCGAAGTCAGACGCTCAACCGACTGAGTCACCCAGGTGCCCCTTAAATACGTGAAGTTTTAAGACCAAATCTGACACCTGAGAAAGATGGAGCTTACAGACCCCAAACAAATTGGCTTTGCGTATTAACACCTAATAATCTCCTTAGACCTTCTTCAGAATGTTATACATCCATGTTTGAATATTAGTATTCATGACAATCTGAAAACTGGAGTTTACTGGGTTTTAATCCATAACTCAGACTATGTGATAGCATATGAAATACTAAAGAAATACAGCAGGGAATGGATATCTATGGCCTTCTGTCACCAGTTTATGCTGACATTTCAGAGCACCTCAGCAGGATTCATAAGGGAACACACTGAACTCAGTGCTCCGAAACAAATGACAGCATCACTGTTTGCTGAGATGACATGGTCTGATGAAACTCAGCACCGTATTTCTAGACACCAGCACTATGGAAATCCACCTGGTCCCTAAGTGTGACAAGTCGTGGCTACAACAGTATGTCATAGCCAGCCTTATCACTTGTCTTTCTAATATAGGCTGATGATTTAGCTTTTGCAAAGGAAAGATCAGGAAAAAAAATGAAGATGGTGAGACTCTCAAATTATCCATCTATTTATTCAGTCACTCCTGACTGCTTAAAACCAGTTTCTTCTCACTTACCTTTTTTTTAAGTGTCCTTATTATCCCCTCAAACTCACCTTAGCCTTTTGGTTTGGTATCCCCCAACAGAGAGCCAAGTGTTAGTTTTTATGAAGCCATTCTCTTCTGAGACTTCTCCTACCTCTGTTCATTTATTCCTACTTTTTCTCCCTGTTCCTTTGCATATCATTGAAATGTTCTTGTCCTTCAGCATTCTTCCCTTCTTTCTTGTCTCTCCCATGTCTGTGTGTTTTCCCATGTTGACCTTGTTTATTCTCATAACTGCCACTGCCTTCTCTATGCTGGGGATATTCAAATATATGACTCCATTGTGATGATCTCCTTTGAACACCAGTCCTGTTTATCCAGCTGCCTCCTAGACATCTCCACTTGGATGTCTCACGGGTGCCTCATCAGACTGTGTGTTAAATGAAAAGAACGTTATTCCCTCTATACCTGCTCCCACTGTGTATTGCCAACTCTCCATCAGTCTGGAACCCACCGTCTGGTTACTAAGGAGACCCACTGAACTCTAAGTGCTTTGGTCAATATTCCCATTTCTCCCTTCATTGATATCTTCACTCCCAAAATTTGATGCTGGGACTTTGACATCCTTACTAATGATTTCTCCAATAAACTGGCTTCCAGGGGCGCCTGGGTGGCTCAGTCGGTTAAGCATCAGAGTTTGGCTCAGGTAATGATCTCGCAGCTTGTGAGTTCAAGCTCCGCTTCAGGCTCTGTGCTGACAGCTCAGAGCCTGGAGCCTGCTTTGGATTCTGTGTCTCCCTCTCTCTGCCCCTTCACCAGCTCATGCTGTGTCTCTCTCTTTCTCTCAAAAATAAATAAACATTAAAAAAAAATTTAAACTGGCTTCCAGATCCTTGACTCTTGTCCAAACGTCTCATCCTCCACTCTGAGACATCCACTCCCATGATCAGCCTAGACCTTTCTAATCTTTAACACATACCTGTCATCCTTTTAGCTTTCTTCCTTTACTGCCCCAACTCCAGGGATTTCTCAAAGCCCTTAGTACCTTTTCACAAACTCCTGATCCTACCCTACTTTTCACTTTTCCTCATCTCTCTCATATTTTCAGTCACCTACTTAACCATTTTAATCCCCATGGCCAGTCATTACAAATACATCTCATGTATACCCCCAGCTCTTCCCTCCCTCTCACTGTGGACTAGCAAAAACAACCCATTTAAATCTGGTCTTTCATGTACTCTGTACCTGCACCTGAGCAGATGACTATGAAGACAGAAAATCACACAACTGTTCTGACAGATCTTTAAATCTGCGATAATTCACCTTAAGTCATCTGCCCAGGGTTACCTAAATAATTTTCTCCATTTCCCCATTATATTCACTCTCCTACTTTTATAGATCAATCATGTATACCTTTTATCCTCTCTCTAATTTCCACCACATTTTCCTTGCTTTGATTCTTAGCTGGTAACTTTGTTTCTTATTTCAGAGAAAATAGACCCTACCACGCAAAAATGTCTACCTTCTCCTTCTAACAAATCCATCTGATAAGGCACTGAGGCTTCCCTCTGATAGCCAGCAAAGAAATGAAACCTCCTACCATGCTGAGAGAGCATTCTGGGGAAGTAGGCACACCAGCTGCCCTCAGCCTTCCACAGTCTTGGCTGCCATCTTAACTGTAACTCCATGTGAGACCTTGGACCAGAAGCACTCCCCTAAGCCACTCCCAGACTCCTTACTCTCAGAAATTGTGTCAGATAGCAAACATTTATTGTTTTAATCTGCTAAGTTTTGAGTTAATTTATATTACAAAAAATAAACAATACATCATATTATTTTTGCCATAGGAGCTTAATTTAAATAAAATATAACCAGTGTGAAATTCACCTCCTTACTAAGATCTTACCCATTTTGTTGTAACAGATTCAAATCGTTTCAAAAAATTATATAGATTAATTTAAATTTAAGCGCATCTATAAAGTTATTCTTCTTTGCAAAATTACTTTGTAAGTAAAATAGCTGACTAGCAGATTAATTATAAAATACCTTGCACAGTCTCTTAATAGGGGTAAAAAATATGAGGGATAGTCAGGAAGTGGAAAAGAGGATCGTGTTTGCTGAGTGGGTGAATGTCAGCCTGTCTAGAGTAGAGGGTACAAAATGGGGACAAAGTCAAGTAATCTGCCTCCAGACAATCAATTACTTTTGGAATTTATTAAAAAAGCACACCTCACAAAAACGACCTTTAAGTTCAAATATTTATTGACCATTTACTATTTGCCAGGAATTGGGCTAAACATTCAAAGATAAGCAAAGCTAGGTCCATTTTCTGGAAGGCTCTGGTGGGAGAGTGAGAGAATTTGGGGAAAACCACATCTATGCGGTGTCAAGTGGAGGCACCTTTAGAACACCTGCAGGTTTCTTCGGGAACATTGCAGTAGGTCACACAAATAAGTGTTAGGATAGAAGGCATACTGAAGAAAGCGAGGTGACATGTTCTTACCACCGTTTTAAAAAATAGATTAAACATTCTCCCATTAAACTGTAGTAAATGATCCTTGTGGTTTTGTGGTTTCAGGTTTATCCTGAGGTTCCCCTGTCCCTTAAATATGAAGAATAACTTTCCCTTTCAACTTCAGGTGTTCCCTTCTCTATCCATGTAAACACTGAGGATCTGGTAGAAGAGATACATCATTTTGTTGGCCTTGAGGACAGAATCTCACCTTGATGACAGACCAGATTTATAAGCAGAGTGGTCAGACTAGGTTCATGAGCGGCACTGATACCTGCTGGCCATGATGTTGGAAGACCACCTGAGCCCCCTCAAGGAGAGGAAGTTTGGGGTCATCTTCTAGCAACACCAAATGGAATCATCTAATGTCAAGCATTTGTTTTCCTTGCCTGATGTTCAACTTAATAATATTATGAGAAAAGGATGGGAGGGAGAAAGAAAAAGACCAATAAACAAAAGGGGGAGGGTGGGGGGAAAGAGAAAAGGTAAAGAAAGAATGGGAAGAAGGTTGCAGGTGCTTGAGCTAGAAATGCAGGGCACTTGGGAAACATTTCAAAACTGTTTCCTTAGATAAAGAACTTCTGCTCTTTCAGCCTCAACCAGAATAATTGGTGAAACTCTTGCCTTCCCCAAGACAATTTTGTCTGCAGTAGGGTTCTTGTGGGGCTCAGGAATTATTCCTCAGGCAGCTGTCAACCCTGTTGACTATTTTCTTCATAGCTGTGAGCTGACAGTTGAGTATCATTCCTGTTTCCACATGATTCTCTTCTACCCTGCCAGACTGCTTCCCCTGTGGAACTGCTTGTGATGCAGAATGGGAAGCTGATGCTATGTCCCCTGTGTAAGGCACTCCCCATTCTGTGGTCTCTGTCCCTGTGGCCTGGCCACTATACCACACAGGACAGACAGAGGGCTGGGCATGTGCTCCATGACAGGTCCTTCCTTACACTGCACACTCACTGCAGCATGGAAGCCAACACAACCTCTGGTGTTCTCACCTCCTCTCTGGCATTGTTCTAGTATAATAGCATGACCCATCTCTTGCAGTCTAAGCTGGCTGTTCTCAAACTGGATCATGCATCAGAATTACCTGCAAGGTTTGTTAACACAGACTGCTGGTCTTCACCCTCAGATATTCTCATTCAGTAGGTCTGGGGTAGGTTCAGTTGCCTAGGAGATGCTGAGACTCCAAATCCAGACCTTTAAATATAGCATTTCTCACTTTGAGAACCTCTGACCTAATCCATAGCATTGAGCTTGTCATTCTCTTTGCTTCAGCTCAATGATCTTAAAGCTTTCTTCTGTCTTCTGTGGGGGAGCGGAGAGAACAGTTGTGTGAGTGTCATAGCAGTCCAAGCCAAAGGGTGGTGACAGAAAAAATGGAAAGTGACCAGGATTAGGGATATGTTAGAGGTAGTGCCCACAGGACTTACTGGGGAAGTGAATAAGGAATACAGGGGAAAAGAAATTATGGACATGGGCTGGAGCAACAATGAATGATGTTAATTTGCTGAATCGAGGAGGTAAATTAGCACAATGGGGACTGGAGGTTGGATATCAGTTCTGTTTTGATATGTAATTTGAGATGTCCCTTCAACACCAGAGTGGAGATCTCAAGTAGAGGGTGGATATGTGAATCTTGAACTCAGGGAAGACACATAAGTTCTAGGATCCACAGAAATCAAATGATATTAATGCCATAGGTCTGGGAGAAATGTGTAGACTTGGGAAAAATAGCGGTGAGTACTCCAGGCACTGGGCCCTTTGGTTTCATTATCTCATACAAGGCCTCAATGTGCTCACATCTGAGATGAAAATAGAGATCTAGGAAAGTGGAAGCTTGACCTACAGTTTGTGATTGAGTAGGGTGAGAATTAGATCAACTGTGCTGAAAAGTACAAAAGGCTATATAGTCTTAGCCACTATGCTACCCTGGGGAATGCCATTAATGTGATGGCTAAGTACGAATTTAAAATCTTTTTTAGACCTTCACATAAAATATATTTAAAAAGTGGAATTGGAAACATGGACTAATGACTTAAACAGTGAATACAACATGCTGTAATGTATTTTTACTTGATCCTTGATAAGTCTAAGCAGTAATAAGGATTATGTCATTTAGATCTTAAAAGATTTATCTTAAGACTTTGATAAATGCCGAGTCCATGATTGCAGTTATCTTAAAATAACTCACTCAATTAATTTTAAGTGTGTGTAGAGGGGGCAGGGTGTAGAAATGGGATCACTTTGTATGAATGATGGGTAGCTTTTGGCATGCTAACAAGAGCGATAAAGTAGGAATGGAGATGTCAGCAGGTGCACTCCCCAACACAGCTGCCACTTGCAAATTGGAAAGAAAAATAATATTAGGCCTAGTGTGAGCAGAGCTAAACCAGGATTTAAGAATTTCCGAAAGCCTAGAAAATCCTCAGAGGGAAAAGCAAGAAAGAAATGAACCAAGAACTAAATATTGAGGGCAGCATTCTGTGAAAAAGAAAAAAATGCCTTAAAATAAGTATTTAAAAGACCTAAAAAATGGAAATAAAATATTGTTGTAAAATACTGAGCTTGACTATTGAGGGTGTCTGTGTCAGACAAAATCCAGACTCCAGACATGTCCCATTATCATATAACACATTCTAGCCAAAATTGTTCATTAAAAGCAGAGAAAGGTAGATTTCTACAGTAATCACATTTTATTATCTAATATATTCACAGCCTCTCCCTAAGGCAAGATAAGGACAGCGGGAAAGTTTCTATCATGCATGCATTTATTCTAGACAGAAGTCCTAGTTTCAATCTCTGCTCCTCCTGACCAGCTATGTAAACTTGGACAAAATAGTTAACCAAGCATCAGTTTCCACAAGTAAAAGGGAATAATAATAATACAACCTTGTCAACTTAAGAAATTAAAGGAGAAAATTCATGTGATCTGCTCTGCAACATGACTAGACACTCAACAAATAATTGCTTTTGCTATTAATCGTAGATCCTGATCTCTAAGATATATGATCAAGTAGAAAGAAAATTGAAATTCACCTCTAATATAAAGCAGAATAAGGTAAAGGTCAAGTGAATATAAATAATGATATAGAATAGTGTCTCTGTGTGCCCATAGTAGTCGGCCAAGGCTAATGATTTGAGCCAGTTGTTGAGTCCAATTGCTCATAGAGGTTGAAAGTCTATCATTCCTGGCATTCAAAATCCTGAAGCAGGGGTAGATTGGAGGAGAACATAATTCAATTGTGGTTTGACTTGAGATAGCTTTTGGAAAGTTTCCTAGTTGGCATCATAGAAGCATTTCATAAAATCATGTATTTGTTTCTGAAGATAAGAAGTTGGATTTTGTTCCAGGGCTTTGTGAAAGTATTTTCCTTAGGAACACCAATTCTAATGATCATTTTTGGGATTTTGTTTTTTAAAATGCCTTCACACATTTTTTGGAGTATTCCAATTGGTACGGTATCCTTAGTATTTGAGAGAAGATTGATTTTTTTTCTTGGCCAAAATCCACCTGAACAAAATATTGAATTATATCACCTTTAAAATAATTTTGGCTAAAAGCTAAGTAGTTCTCTAATGACACGTGACATTAAAAAAACAATTTGTACATTATCTGTCAAGTCACTATGTTTATTTGGATTGTGCATATTTTGGCGTGTTAATTCATCCACTTATTACCATTACTTTATAGTCTCATTTTTATATATGTTCATGATGAGAAATTGATAGGTGTGATACAATTATTAGAGAACAAATATATCTAGAATGTTATATCCTGTGATTATTATAGGGGAGTGCTTTGTGATTCAAGAACTTTTTTGCCAAAGCTACAAAGGTTCTCTACTTTCTGCAAAGAGATTATGACCAAATTTATCACCACCAATGTGATCTACCATCCATCTTCTTCAGGTACCTTGTTTTCCCTGTTTCAGTCATCCTCAGCTAGCTCCTTGAAGACTATATTCCTGACAGCTCCCACAATTCACCAACACATCTGTCTCTGAGACAGTCTTGACATATTGATGCAATACCACATGTTCCCTATGTGATTTAAAATTTAAGATTTCAATATGAGGAAAGCTATCATACCACAATCACATTTAATTCTTTCAACAACCAGCAAATCTGTTAACATATTTTAAAATCACAGGAGGTTAAAACTAAAACAAATTTGAGTAAATTGTAAAGGTGAGCAAGAACACTTTTGTCTGGTTCAGATTGTTGAATGTTTTCTTTCACTTCCTCAATTCTAGTTTAGTGAGTCTAAGACTTACAGTGTGTAAATATCACTATATATTATAGCTAATTTAAAGGACTTCCTAGGAGTAGATTTGAAGTAGATTTTATTTTGGCCTTAGTTCTGATTTTAGAGCCACCGCCTCTCTCTTTAACCCCTAGCCCCCTGCAAAGGTACACACTAAGGTTTACCTCCATCTTAACTCCCCATCTTCATATTGATGTGCCTCAGAAGTAGGTCATGCTCCTAGATCATTCCCCAAAAGCTCACCTTCCATTGTACCTTTTTATGCCACTGTGGAACTGATACATAACCTTCTTGCTCTGGTAACATTCTTTCCCTGTTAGTTCTGGGTCTCTGTCTAGTCCTGAGACCCTGTCTGAACCCACCAGTAAGTGAACAGAGCCCTGCAGCATTGACTTAATTTTGTCCCCCTCCTTCCCTGGAATTAGAGCATTGACTCCACCACCCTGAGGGCCTCTCACTTGACTCTGATAAGGGAGTCCCACCTCAGCTCTTTGCTGTGGTCTGTCTCTATACTAATATTCCACACCAGCACTGACTTGCCTACTTTTTTGGTTGTTACTATTGCTGACAGAATACCACCAGAGCCAGTTTTGTTTTCTGAGCTATTATAACTCCAGTGTTTATGTCTTATCCAAGAACCTAATTCCCTCCTGCTCTGTCAGTTTTGTAGGCTTTCAGTAAGGAAAGAAGAACTGTATTGCTGAATCCATGGATAAAATATACCAAGTTTTATAGAATGCAAGCCTTTTTTTTAAAAATTTTTTTTAAACGTTTATTTATTTTTGAGACAGAGAGAGACACAGCATGAATGGGGGAGGGGCAGAGAGAGAGGGAGACACAGAATCTGAAACAGGCTCCAGGCTCTGAGCCGTCAGCCGAGAGCCCGACGCGGGGCTCGAACTCACGGACCGCGAGATCGTGACCTGAGCCGAAGTCGGACGCTCAACCGACTGAGCCACCCAGGCGCCCTGAATGCAAGCCTTTTTGAATTGTGTAGTAAAGAAGACACCGGTTTAGTTCTCATCCTGACCAGGTTCTAACTTTACCACTGATTAGATTTATAATTGCAACAAGTAACCTATCTTCTCTCCCCTCAGTGTCCTCATCTGCTAGAGTTATTGTGATAATTAAATATGATCACATGTGAAAGGTGCCTAGCAGGGATTACACAGTTTATTTTCCAGTATGAAAAAAACTTATCTCCCCTTCCTTCATTTTAGGATATGAAAAAGGGGAGGAGGTATCACTTTCTTCTTGGGATGAGAATCCTCCTCATAAGTATGGATTTCCAACTTGAACTAGAATAGGAATATCTTTAGAGCCCAGTTTGATTCCAACTGGGTTAATTCAAATTTGTTTTAACATTAGCCATTTGCTGCTCTCCAGAAGAATTTTTGCCAGCGTTATATCCATCTGACCTTCTGCAATGAAAGAGAATGGAATTGTAGTAACTAGGTATAAGAGGAGGGCGTAAGCAGATGTAACTAATATGGTCAGTGAAAACTGGTGAGGTGAGCTGAAAAATAAGACATGTGGAGTTCATTTGCAGATTAGTTATTATTTTAATACAAAAAGAAGTGATGTGTATGACCCACAGCTAAAAAATAAATTCAGGCTTTTAAGACAAAGTGGCAGCTTAACTTTTTTTTTTTTTTTTTTTTTTTCAACGTTTTTTATTTATTGTTGGGACAGAGAGAGACAGAGCATGAACGGGGGAGGAGCAGAGAGAGAGGGAGACACAGAATCGGAAACAGGCTCCAGGCTCCAAGCCATCAGCCCAGAGCCTGACGCGGGGCTCGAACTCACGGACAGCTTAACTTTTACTGAATTTTTCTTTTCTGTCTTTTAGGAGATTCTGATATTTTCTTTATGTTGCAGCACTCAGTAACTTATATACTGACTTATAAATTAAGCATACAAGAGATGGTGTAGTTTATATGTAAATATTATTCTATATGTAGGAAGAAAGGTTTAAAAAAACCTATTGTGCCCTAAGACTTCTTTTTTTAAATTGCAAATTAAATTATTAGTAATAAATGTTGCAAGGAAGGTATATAAATAGACATACAGCAAGTTGCCATTAGTCACACAGAGAAGCAGAGCAGAGCTGGAATCAAAACACACATTTCTCAACCAAGAATATGTAGGTAGCTGCCTACATGGTATAATTTGATGGTGAGATTTTCCTACCCCAAAATATCTCTACTGAAATTTTATTACTTCTTTTGGTTAATCTGAGACCAGCTAAATATTCTAGAAGGGCTATGACGGTAAAGAAGTTAACAGACCTTAATAAAAGCAGTCACAGAAATAGAACACCTTAGAGTTAGAAGAGTTGTTTCATTGGCATTTAGTTCAGTTCCTCACCCAATTCCTATGAAGTTCCTCTTTGTTTCTTCTGACTGGTGGCCATCCAGGCAAAATGCTCTCAGTAAGTTCCTCTCCTCAGAGAGCAGACCATTCCACTGGTGGCCATCTCTTTTCCTTTTTCAGCTTTATTGAGGTATAATTCACATAGCACATAGGTTAACTTTGTGGTGTACAGATTTTTTATTTGTTTTAGTTTTTTTTTTTTCCCAAGTGGGCTCCACATGCAATGTGTGCTTGAACTCATGACCCTGAGAGCAGGAGTCTCATGCTCTACTGACTGAGTGAGCTAGGTGCCCCAAGGTATACAACGTTTTGATTTGATGATACAAGATCATGGTGATATCATTTTTTGGTTCCTCCCTCTCCTTTGCTTCTCATATCAAATGAATTACAAAAATCCTGTTGGTTCTGCTGGCCTTCTCTTATGGTGAGAAGACTTTTTGGCACTGAGGCACAGTGATGAAGAGCAAAGGGCTGGACTGTGGAGTTGAAGACACGTGATTATTAATCTTGGTTCTGTCCCTTTCTACTTGTGTAAACTTGGCATGTATGGCAGATGGTTAGGACTTTAACTCATTCATCTAGAAAAGAGATAAAATGCCTACATCATAAAGTTGTTGGGGCTGATTGAAATAAGTTATATAATTGCTCCATATAACACCTGGTAACGCCTCAAAACTTAAATGCTGTTTCCTTCTCTTTACTCATCCAAAGTGTCCCTCATGGTAACTTCTACTAATTAGTTTTAGGTCTGCTTTCTGGATCCACGAATTAGGTTTTGTTTCTCTCTTCATTTCTCTCTCCTTTCCTTCTTCATTTCTCCCTCCCTGCCCCATTTTTCCTTACTTTCTATATTTAACAAGGAGAATGAATGGTGATCTCTTTCTCTGATTTATCAGTGTCATAAGCATGCGGAAAAAATAATGTGGTTGTTTTAACATAACTTCTTCCATGTAAAACTGATATTAATACCCCTAATTATTAATATATTTTTTATTAGTACCCAAAATCCATCTGCTTGATCACCGATAACTAAACCAGACTTTTATGTAATGTCAAATGAACTATTTTTCCTTAAATTTTCTTTCTTCCTTTCAAAGTAAGGATAACACTTGCTTATATTCTTATATTTGACACAATTACTTTAATATTTAATATTGTCCATAAAGTTTGAAATGTAATTGGACTACTGATAAAAATTCATCTAAAATATCTAGAAAGTCTTACCATCTACTGTTTGGTTTTCTAATCTATTTTATTTGGCTTATTGTTTCCAATTTGAAGATTTTTCTCTTAGGTAGAGAAAAGCTGAATTGTTTTGTCTTATTTTTATCATCTGTTAACGTTAGACCATCTGTTCCAAGCACTGAGGCTATTCCTTTTTTATTCTTCTTGCCCAAACATATTTAAAATAAAGCCTTTTCAGTTCTGTGCCATTATTTTCAAGTCTTAGTTCATTCTGGGTTTTAACATTCCTGAGACAGAACTTGGAAGTATAATACTCCTGTTTATTTATTCTTGATGTGGACTTTCCTTCTCATCTTTCGTACATGTGCTTTAAAAACCAACACACTTAATAGAAGGCCCTCTGTGCTACTCTGACTTTCTCTTTTTCTTCATTTGTATTTGTATACTCAGAATTTAATATTTAAAACTTAAAATTAAATTCTCTTTTGAGAATTGGAAAATCTTCTTTGGATCTGAACATAGGATCATACTTTCCTCTGATAGGCACCAAATTTTATGAATTAACTTTTTGGTAAGTTATACATCTGTGTGGTCATTTTATATACATCTGTTTCTCACACTGGACTCAAACTCCCTAAGGGCAGGAATCATGGCTTTTTTCTTAACACAGTTTTCTCAATGACTTACACAGGGTCTAGGGCATAAAAGGCATTCTGTGGGAACTCACTAAGTGCAATTATTTAATAAATATTCGTTTCGAGTATCTGTTTGTCCTCAGCTTTGCCCAGAGCTCAGCTGCTTGAATCTTCTGAGCAGACAAAAGGCTGAGAGCACAACACAATAAATAGATGGTTTTTGGGGTGCCTGGGTGGCTGAGTCAGTTAAGCGTCTGACTTCAGCTCAGGTCCTGATCTCAGGGTTTGTGCTGATGGCTCAGAGCCTGGAGCCTGCTTTGGATTCTGTGTCTCCTTCTCTCTATGCCCCTCCCCCAACTTGTGCTCTGTCCCTCTCTGTCTCTCAAAAATAAATGTAACAAAAAAAAAAATAGATGGTTTTCCTTGTTAGGAACAGAGGAAGGTCCAACAAGCTGGCACAAGAATTGTTTCCCTTTTTTCACTCTTCCGCTGCTAAAAACTCTGCTGAAATTTTCACAAACTGCTGCTCTCAGACCAAGGTCACATAATACTTCCATTTCACTTACATATTCATGTTTTTAACCCATGAGTCATTTATTTCCAGCCAACCCCAAAGCAGCAACATAAAGGCACATTCCAAGCTCATGGTCATTGTCTGACACTTCTGTGTTGACCAGGTAGATTTAGTCAAGTTTTAGTAAGACAGTGCCCGAAACCCAGCTCCCTGGATATTGTGTGGAAAAGGTCTAGATGTCGCTGACACATAATGATGAATTTGCAGGAGGCTGAGGACAGAAGAGCTGGAGCCATCATGACTTGGAGAGACCCCCTTAAGTTTCTCTTCTTATTTTTTTTCTGACTATTTTTAAATCAGGAGTGTTTTCAAATTAAGGGGCAAAAAAAAAAAAAAGGAAGAAAAATATTGCTGACTATAATTTTAAAGTATTTCAATAGATTTTGAATAACTTTATCCATGTGGAAGGAATTGACATTTAATGCAGTAGAAGGTGAGGTGAAATAAAGATAAAACAGCTAACCTTTGAACTATAATAAATAGTTCTTGGAGTGTGGTGTGTTGAACTTAAAACTGTATTCACGGATCGCAAAACATGGCAAGCTGAGCTAAAGCTTCCATCCAAAAACATGATATAGAGTAAAACAATTAAAAATTATGTATTTGAGCTCCAAAGGAAAGATATCCTCAGGACCCAGGACAGGAGAAAACCGACAGCTCTGTGGTACAAGTTGGGAGTTTCTGACCTCGACTGAAGGTCCGACAGCCCATTCAGGTACTGGTTTTGGGGTCTGTTGTACAATGGATGCTACTCTGTATTACAGTTATTCTCTCCTTATCTCGAACCCTTCAGTAAAGGGTCTTTTTTTTTTTTTTAATTTTTTTTAACGTTTATTTTTTATTTTTGAGACAGAGAGAGACAGAGCATGAACGGGGGAGGGTCAGAGAGAGGGAGACACAGAGAGAGGGAGACACAGAATCTGAAACAGGCTCCAGGCTCTGAGCTGTTAGCACAGAGCCCGACGCGGGGCTCGAACTCACCGACTGCGAGATCATGACCTGAGCTGAAGTCGGACGCTTAACCGACTGAGCCACCCAGGCGCCCCCAGTAAAGGGTCTTTAAAAAGCCCCAGATTGGTTTTTGCTCTGCTTCAGGGAACAGGGAGAACAGGGCTTCCTCCCTGAGGCAAGAGCAGGGCTTTGAGGCTGTCTCCAGCAGAGGACAGCTGAGCTGTGGATGCAGCTGAGCTGTGGCCACGTGAGGGGACTGAAGACTGAGGCACTGCCACAGAGCAGAAACACAGAGAGCCACGGTGAGCCATGGGCTGGTGGGGGGACTTTGCAGGAAGGGCAAATTCTCATTATTTGACCACTTAGAGCTCCTGTCATAATAATACAAGTATGGGAAAAGGTATTTCTTTATTTTGAAGCCAAAAACAAGTGAGACTTTTGATATAGGGCTCATATAAACTAGAATGGAAAGAGCCTTAGCATCTTTCTACCTTACACATAGTGGGACTGAGTACCACAAAGATTCCTATATGTTATGGAAAAGTTGATGTTATGAGCTAGGATTCTAGCTTCTGGTCCATAGACTTACCTCTATACTGCACTTCCTTTGTGGCAGGGATCAAAGAGGGATTCGGCATGGCATGAGAAGCGAAAAGGCAGCGTTCTGGAACAAGTGAGCCTTAGTTTGAATCCAGGCCTCACCCTTAAAGAGTGACCCTAAGCAAGTCACTTAACTTCCAGTGCCTCAGTTTCCTCATCTGTAAAAAGAGGATAGTAACAATACTAAATTCATATGGATGTTACAAAAGTTAAATGAGGCTGACATGTGTACTTCAATGTAAATGTCATTAAGTATTCAGAAAATTGTAGATACTACACTGAGCTATGCTTTGGCTCCAACCTACCTTCTCTGTCTTCTGTCTTCTACATGCCCTTGCCCCTATCATCCAGTGTGTTGCCATGTTCCCCTTCTTGCTCTTTCCAGAATGCGCACATGCTATTCTATCTGCCTGAAATGACTTTCTGCTTCCTTGTATATATCTCAGCTCTGAGATCAAATCTTTTACTTCAGAATATTTCTCCAGACTTCTTACTCATCCTCACTCCTTTAATTAAATGCTCTGTCCTACCTGCTCCCAAGTACATTTTATTCGGAAAAGAGAGAGAGAACACATGAGTGGGGGAGAAGGCCTGAGGGAAGGGGGGGGAGAGAGACCCGAAGAGGGGGGGAGGAGAGAGAGAGAGTGAGGGAGAGAGAGGGAGAGGGAGAGAGAGAATCTCAAGCAGGTTCCACACTCAGTGCAAAGCCCAACGCAGGGCTCGATCACATGACCCTGGGATAATAACAAGAGCTGAAATAGAGAGGCAGACACTCAACCAACTAAGCCATCCAGGTGCCTCCAACTGCATTTTATAAATGCTTCCTTTAGCACTTTCCACATCAGATTATTATCATGGTGTTGTGTCTCTGGTTTCCTATGTGACTGTGATGTCCTTAATGGTAGGCATATGGTTTAATCATCCTTTTAGTGTTAATATCTTGTTCCTAATAGTTTCTCAACAGTAGCTCATTTCAAAATACTGAGTATATGGCTGCCCACGCCACCTTTTTTAATTGAAAATACCTAACACGCACACACACACACACACACACACACACACACACAAAAGCACTACTCTGTCCTTGCCTGACTTTTCTGCTCAGGCTATATTCCCATTTAACATACTATGCCTTTTATTTATGCACCTTATTTATTACAATAATTTTGTAAAATGCTTAGAATTCTGTACAGCAAACCTATCTAGTAAATGTTGCTCACTGTTGTCGTTATTGATATCGCTATTAGTTGCTCTGCTATTTTCAACAGTGACAGTGTTATTTGTATTTACTATCCCTAGTATTATTACCCAGCTCCTGTCATTCTAAATGGTAAAAGAGAGCAGACCCTTGCTTGTGCTTTATTCTGTCCTATGCAAGCACAATTGATGTATTTTGTCGGTAACCACAATGAAGCTGTTACTCTTTTACATATAGATTTCTTATTTTCAAGTGAATGATTTGCAAAAATGCCAGACCCAGATTCCATCAGCTATATGACCTGGGGCAAGCTCCTTCATCTATCTTTAAAACAGACGGTTGGGAAAATCAAAGGAAGTTTGAATGTTGACTCCATTGTCATTTTCTAATGGCAATGCCCCTGAATTCCTTGACACACTCTTTCAGAGAAGTGAGTTTCTCCCACTCAGAGTTAGTGTGCGGTGTATGACCTCCCAGCCATCCTGACATGATGCACAGTCCCTTCCTGTTTCTTCATTCACTGTTTGACAGGTGAAGAAGACAGCCAAGAATTGTGTCCTTGTCCTCACTGAATCCACAGGCTCCCACTCATAACTTCTCATCAGATGCTCCTGGAATATTGTTTAGCACAACCCACTCTCTAAAACTGCCTGCCTGGCATTTTCTAGTCAGTGTGCTACAGGACTAGGGGTCAAGGCCACTCCTCAAGGCTATTACTCCCTAGAGGAAAACATGAAATTCTCTGTTCTTGTTTTTATAGACCCAGAGGCATACCAGTTCCCTCTGGGGTCTAGTGTGGTCAGGACAGTCTTTCTTATGAAAAAGAAATGCTTGGGTCCCATCTTGGGTTATCTTCCAGGGAAGATAACTGGCTTCTTTAATCAAACCTCTGTCATGGAGGTGCTGTGAGATTAATGAGCTAATGTTTATGAAGTGCCTTGAGGAAAAAAAAGGAGATTAAAAAGAACAACTCACCAAAAACCCCTTCATTTAAAGTAAACCTTTTCTGACCTGCTCATTAGAGCTCATTTCCAGCACTGAGATTCTTGAAAGCCTGTATGAACCACTTGAAATTTACCAGAGGTTTTATTTTCATATTTGAGAACAGGGAATAGTGAGTTTTCTTTCTCTAGGTTTTTTTAATTTTAAATTTGTGCTTCCTTACAAGATTTCTTAATGTTTAGTGCAAATGGGGGATGGTAAAATAAAATGAATGTTTCAAGAGTGATAGCAAGCCAGGAATCACTCACTGCCACTACCAACAATGTAATAATAAGCAAACATTTTAATTAATTTCTTTCTTTTCACAGAAGAACTGTATTTACCCAAAAGTTGAGAAAAATACAGTGGGGAAAGCCTTTCTTGAAGAAACTTTCGTAGCTTTGCAGAAACCTCTCATTCAGTTATAAGCTATTCTACTGAATTCAGTGAATCCTCACTCTTCCCTCAAATTAAATTTCGTGGGCACATCTGTTACATAATGTATTGTGATTACACATGACTGCTAAAATTGTTTACAGAGAGCTTTCACATCTGTTGGAATGGCTGCCTCACAGAGAAACTATGTGGAGAATTAGTTACAGTTTGTAAATGCTACGGCCGCACTAACTCCTTAGTGTGATCATCATGAGTCTGGGGTTGCCAGGTGATCCTCTGATGGGAAACTTTCCAGAGGAAGTCTGACCCAAGAAGGAACCCAGGCTAAGAATGTCTCTTTCCTTTAGCACTTAATTTAGCTGATTCACGGGTAGCTCCTGGGTCCTTCTTCTACCATATTGTCTCCTTCCCAATGTGAAAAATTATATATACACAACCATTGGACTTTTAAAAGGCATTGTGATATGTGTAATGAAAGCTTCAAACATTACTGCGGGAAAAACTACCTTTAACCATAATTATCCTTATCCATAATAGTGTCATATATGACTATGTATATATATATATATATATATATATATATATTAGCATTATATATATTTAATATACTCACACATACATGCACATACACACAGTACAAACATATCTATAAAACTTACCTATTATATATAATAATTACATAATATTCGTATGTATGTGCATATATGATATATGTATCAGTTGATCAAGATAGATAAATTGATTTACCCACATTTGAGTGAACTCTAAAAATGTCCCTAAGATAATCATCTGATAATGATTGATGAATTATACGTAACTCAATATGAAAAGGAAAATAACATGGTACATTCACTTCATATGTGAATGTTTCCTTTGCACATGGTATTTCTGTCATGATATGGATGATTTAAAAATTAGAATAATTAGAATAAATTCACATATCTAATAGTTTCTCAAAAAAGGAGGAGAAAGAGCACACATGCATAACTAACAATGTAGCAGATAACAACTGCAACCAGAGAACAAGGCCTTCTGAGTGTATAGGAGAACAGAGGTTGCTTTAGCTTGAAACAGAAAGGAGGAAGTTTCATGGAAGAGATATCATTGCACTGGATCTTGGATAATGGTTGAAATTTGATGGTGGAAATGCAAGGAATGGGCAGTCTAGCCAGAATGAACAACAAGGATAAGGTATGGAAACAGGAAACTTTCCGTATGTACGGTATTTAAAATGTGTTTTCAATGAGGTATAAAGAGTCAGCAAAGAGGTCGTGGGGGATAATGTAGAAACATTATTTTTTTAAACATAAACCATAGTGTTTTTTACCTAAGAAATGAGCATAAAAATAGTTGTATCTATTTCATGAAATTGTAAGAGTTGGTGCAGGGAACTTCTTAGTGCCAAACACATAGAAAGCACTTAATACATGGTAGCAACTGCTTCCACATTGCAAAATTTTGTACGTGAATTTGAAAGTGTATTCTCTGTTCACATGGAGCTGTGGTCAATTTCTACCAATTAGATCAATCTTACTAGATCTTTCAGATCTTCTATGTGCTTACTTAGTGGATCAATTGTGATCTAGGCAGGTGTTGGCAAATTTCAGACAGAGGATAAATCCACCAGCAGTCTGTTTTTGTAAATAAAGTATTACTGGAATAAAGCTTGTTTATTTACATAATGTGTCTGGCAGAGTTGCATATTTGCAACAGAAATGTGGCCTTCAAAGCCTAAAACGTGGCTTTCTGTCCCCTTACGAGAAAAGTTTGCTGATCCTCGGTATAGAGAGAGGCACATTTTAAGAGTTTTGTTACTATTTTGTTTCTAAATTTCTCCTTGTACTTAGAGCAATTTTTAATTTTTTTTTTTTTACCGTTTATTCGTTTATTCAGTTTTGAGAGAGAGAAACAGAGCATGAGCGGGGTAGGGACAGAGAGAGAGGGAGACACAGAATCTGAAGCAGGCTCCAGGCTGTGCTGACAGCTCAGAGCCTGACGTGGGGCTCAAACTCACAAACCATGAGATCATGACCTGAGCTGAAGTTGGATGATTAACCCACTGAGCCACCCAGGCGCCCCTTAGAGCAATTTTTAGTATTGGTATTTTGGTTCTGTTATCTGATGCTTAAAGAGTCATCATGGTGTTTCATTTTTATCATCTTGAAGTGTCACTATTTTTCTAATTTATGTTTTGCAATTAAAATTGTCTGATATCTATATTATCAACTTTTCATACCTCCCTTGTTTGCATTTAATATCTCTTTGTTTTCATTCTTTATCCTTTTAGAGTCACCTTTTTATGACTGCATATTTATTTTTAAAATCTAATATGATACAAGGTGAATTTATTCCACTCGCATATATTGTTAAAATTACTGTTCTTAATCTTAATTCCAGCATTTTATTTTCTATTTTTTTGCTTTGTACTGATCCATGGAATACATATGTGTATGTGTGTCTGTATATGAGAGAGAGAAATGAAAGGGGAGGAGGAGGGTAGGGGAGAGGAGGGAGTGGAGAGGGAGAGAGGGAGAGAGGGAGAGAGATAGGATCACCTCCAGGTAGTTTAAGCAAAAGAGGATTTTCTACCAGGTACTTCAATGATTTGTGAAATTGTTGGAAAGGCTGGAAGAGCAGGCTCTGGGCACAGTTGCTTTCTATTAGGATTGCTCTGCTCAGCCATGATTGTGGTGGAGAAACCTGAGGGAATGTCTAAGGAAACTATTGAAACAGAAAGATGTGACCATGACACTCAATTTGTCACAATCAGGAAAACTGCCATTCCCCTTGTGGCTGTTGCTTTTTCCTGGGCCACACTGGTTCCATTGTGAACTCTGTCAGAAAATGAATGCTCTCTACTCCATTTCTCTCTCTCTCACTTCTGTGTTCAAATCTCAGTGAATGGATATGTCTGGTGGATGCTAACACATATCTGGAACCCTAGCACATGGAAGTCTGGGAAATGTAGATTTCAGCTCCCGGTTCTCTGATATAGAGAGGCATTAAAAACTATGTAAATGTGGAGCAAGCCAATCCACCCTATTCATCACCTAGTATTCTTTGCCACTTTAAATAATATGTATAGTTTTGAATAATATAGATGAGTCTAAATAATACATACACATTTCTATTTCTTGATTTATCCATATTATTTGGGACCTATTGCCTTTCAAATGTGAAATATTAAATATCGAACTCACTTTATTTCTCTGAAATATGGAAGATGAGACAATAAGCTAATTTCTACTCCCATGTTTTCCCCATCTTTGTCATACTTTATATTAATCATATTATTGTTTTTAAGTGGTCAAAGTTTAAAGCATTTACATTCTGTACTGGAACTGTAGTTCACCCAGTGATTGGAGTTAGTGCTACAGGTTTATAGACTTAATTATACTGACAAGCTTTTCATACAGTGGCTTTTCCCTTCTGACTAACTTAACTTGGTGTATCTCTTGCTTGACTAGATTTCATTAATGAGTTTGTCTACTTTGTAGCATATTAGTAAAAATTTGAAATAATATATATAGAATGGTGCCTAATAGGTGCTCACTGCAAGGCTATTCCTATTGTCATTTTTTATTAACAAAGAGAAATGAATCAAAGGACCAAACTGAGAATATAAAGAAGATAATGGTAGAATACGATTCATGGCATGTAGTAAATAATGAATAAATTTTGAGTCACATTTACTTCTGAGCATCAAGAATGCTAGATTTGAATCTTTCCTGTGACCCTCAACCATATTATGATATATACTAAACTAGAGAACTTGTCCAAGGCCACAGAGTCATTGATTTTCTGAAATATGACCCAAGAAATATTAAAGAGTCATCTGTGACTTTAGGCAAGTTATCTAGTTTAATGGGCCTCAGTTCAGCCATCTATAAATTGAAACAGCAGCGTTCATAATCCCTTCAGCCTCTTACTTCTCTATATTGTATTTTCATGACCCTTGGTGGATTACCTGTGACTATTTTTAGAATCTAAGTTTGCCTCTTCCAGGTGCTCTGATGCTCCTTGACATATTTTCTGTGCTGTCAGTTGATGTGTGTAGCAGGGAATGCCAACTAATTCTAATATTAATCTAAGAAAGCTATCATTAAAACAAAACTTCATGTCATATTTCTCAAAATCAGGGACTGGAGATCTTTTGCTTATCTCTTGTACACTGGCCAAGTTATTGCAGGTCTTTTGTAATATGTAAATTAAAAATATTATTTTATTTGTATTCAAGTCCCAAGTAGTAGTTTTGGAAAATCTGGAGCCATTTTGGATATTTACTTTTTTAAACATCATGGGAATATATATATATATATATATATATATATATATATATATATATTTTTTTTTTTTTCCTCATGGCTTCCAACAGACTGAAAGGCTCATTAAAATGAGGAATATTGTTGAAATGAAAACAAAACAATAAATAAAGAAAAACCTCATGACCTAATAAATGATTTTGGTTATTATAATGATCCTGCAGTGGCCACAGTCTTCTAAAGCTATGGTTTGGAACATTCTATTGCAAACTCATAACTGGATATCATGATATTGGTTTTCTGAAACACGATCCAAGAAAATTTAAAACACTTAAGAACTAACACAACAATGATTTTTCAGAACACTCGTATCACTGAAATTGGAGACGATAGGTAACATACCAGTAAAAGCAAAATATTAACATTTGGCAAGAAGACATTTTTTGAGTCTGCAACATGGTATGGGAATTTGATTAAGAGGTAACTTCACAGTGGCCAATCATAACCAAGGTTATTACAGAAAAGCTAAACTGTGTCTGCATATTCTCACTAAGTCTATGTTTAGTGTCTGGAATTCGTGTTAGTTCAAGTGACTATAAATAAAAAACTAGCTGCCACCCAGGCAGCTCTGACTTTGGAATCCCACAAAAGAAAGTGCTAACAAGAACCGATTTGCAAAATTTAAAAATGAATCCTGTATTTTTTGCAGCACGGTAGATTTTGTGAATTGTTTTAGCACAAAGATAGCATCATAAACAATCATAGCAACCAGCTCAGAAAGGCCAGATCCCTGGACAACAGTTAAACCTCAGACAATGTTAGGTTCCTCCTCCTCCTCCCCTCTCCTCCTTCTTCCTCTTCCTCCTTTTCTCCTCCTCCTCCTCCTCTCCTCCTCCTCCTCTCCTCCTCCTCCTCCTCCTTTTCCTCGTCCTCCTCCTCTGCCTCCTCCCTCTTCTAACTAGTGTCTGTATGATACTGACTTTGGGAGGAAAACTCTATAAATTATTTGTGTGTATGTTGGTTATTACACAGGCTCATCCACCTATCAGCTATGTGACTTTGGGAAAGTCATTTCAACTCCTTGAACTATCTACTGTGGTTATTTTGAGATTTATAGGAAAAAAATTCATGGGAGATAATAAAAACCTGTATGGATATAATATTATTGCATAATTGCATTTTGAAAAGAGTGGCATCACAAATTAATTAAACACATATCAATTAGTTAGAAAAAAGTTTTTTTTAACTAAAAAGCAATATTTAAATCCAATGCAATACCTTGATACATGAGCATTAACAATTCTCATCACTGTTTTCTTAACTAAGGTTAACTTTTAATTATCCACAATGGATTACCTACATAGTAATTTATCAGCAATGAGATTTCATCCCCCCAACAGAAATATTGCACTGGGATATACTTTGATTACTTACCAGTGGGATTTTAATTAAAATACAATGTGAAATGCTGGAGGTATCTGCAAGGTAGAGCTGTTTTAGGTTTTCTCTATGTATTCTACCAAACCCGGAAAAGGATATTTAAGACATATTTCAGTTTCACCCAATCTCAACATCCTACAGACCATGAGAAAAGCATCAATTGGAAAATTATTTGATAGTCATGTGTTGAATATCTACTGTTTGCAAGACATTGTGCTGTGGACTTTGAATAGTGATTCTCAACTTTGATGAGCATGAGAATCACCTGGATCACTTACTATCCTATATGTAGCTGGGCCCCAGTCTGAGTTTCTAATTCAGTTGATCTGGAACAAGCATCAAAAATCTGCCTTCTTATCCAGTTCCCAGGTGATGTTGAGGCAGCAGATCTGCAAACCACAAGTTGAGAACAAATACTTAGATAAAGAGACATGGATAAAAGAATTCAGACCTGAATTCTTGTATGTATGTATTTATTTATTCGTTTATTCATTCATCCGTTCATCCCAGTATAATTAGCATAGAGTGTTATGTTAGTTTCAGGTGTAAAATATATGATCTAGTGATTCAACAATTCTTTACATTACTCAGTGCTCATCACTATTAAGTGTACTCTTAGTCCTGGTAGCCAATGCCTCCACCCACCTTCCTTCTGCTAACCACCTATCTCTTCTTTGTATTTAAGAGTCTAGTTTTTTGTTTGTCTCTTTTTTCTTTTTCATTTGTTTTATTCCTTAAATTCTATATGTGACTGAAATCATACAGTATTTGTCTTTCTCTCACTTATTTAACATAACATTATACTCTCTACATCCATCCATGTTGCTGCAGATTGCAAGATTTCATTTTTTTATGGCCGAGTAATATTGTATATATAAACTTACCTCTTCATTATCAATTCATCTGTCAGTGGACACTTGGGCTGCTTCCATAATTTGGCTATTGTAAATAATGCTGCAGTAAACATAGGGATGCATATATCTTTTTGAATTAATGTTTTTGTATTCTTTGGGTAAATACTTGGTAGTGGAATGATTGGATAATATATGGTAATTCTATTTAAAAATTTTTGAAGAACCTCAAAACCTCACTGTGTTTTCCACCAGTTTGCATTCCCACCAAAAGTGTAAAAGGTTTCCTTTTGTTGCACATCTTTGCCAACATTTGTTGTTTCTTGCATTTTTTATTTTAGCCATTCTGACAGGTGTAAGGTGATATCTCCTGATTTTTCATTTGAATTTCCCTGCTTCTGAGTGATGTTGAGCATCTTTTCATGTCTGTTGGCCATCTGCATATCTTTTCTGGAGAAAATTTCCTGGAGAAATGCCTGGAAATGCCTACATTTCCTGGAGAATTGTCTGTTCTGTGTTCTGCCCATTTTAAAATTGGATTATTGGGGGGGGGGGTTGGTATTGAGTTGCATATGTTCTTTATATATTTTGTATACTAATCCCTTATCATGTATGTCACTTGCAAATATCTTCCCCCATTCTATAAGGTTGCCTTTTAGTTTTGTTGATGGTTTCCTCTGATGTGTAGAAGCTTTTTATTTTGATGTAGTTCCAATAGTTTATTTTTGCTTTTGTTTCCCTTGCCTCAGGAGATGTATCTGGAAAATGTTGCCATGGCCAATGTCAGAGCAATTATTACCTGTGCACTCTTCTGGGGGTTTCTGGTTTCAAGTCCCATATTTAGATCTTTAATCCATTTAAGTTTCTTTTTGTGTATAGTAAGAAAGTGGTCCAGTTTCATTCTTTGGCATGTAACTGTTCAGTTTTCCAAGCATCATTTGCTAAAGAGACTGTCTTTTCCCATTGCATATTCTTTCCTCCTTTGTCAAAGACTAATTGACCATATAATTGTGGGTTTATTTTTGGACTCTTTATTCAGTTCCATTGATCTATATGTCTGTTTTTGTGCCTGTACCATACTGTTTTGATTACTACACCTTTGGTGTATAACTTGAAATCTGGGATTGTGCTACCTCCAGCTTTGTTCTTGCTTCTCAAGATTGCTTTGGCTATTTGGAGTCTTGTGGTTCCATACAAATTTTAGGAATTTTTGTTTTAGTTCTGTGAAAATACTGTTGCTATTTTGGTAGGAATTGCATTGTATCTGTAGATTGCTTTGGGTAGTATGGACATTGTAACAATATCTGTTCTTCCAATCCATGAGCATGGAATATCTTTGTATTTGTGTCATCTTCAATCTCCTTCATCAGTATTTTATAATTTTCACAGTATAGGTTTTTCACCTCCTTGGTTAAGTTCATTTCTAGGTATTTTATTATTTTTGGTGTAAGTATAAATGGGATTATTTTCTTAATTTCTCTTTCTGCTACTTCATTATTAGTGTGTAGAAATGCGACAGATTACTGTATATTGATTTTGTATGCTGCAAACTCACTGAATTTATTTATCAAGTCTAGTAGTTTTTTGGTGGGATCTTTAGGGTTTTCTATATATACTATCGTGACTTCTGCAAACAGTGGAAGTTTTACCTCTTTCTTACCAATTTTAATGCTTTTTCTTGTTTTTTCTTGTCTGATTGCTGTGGCTAGGACTTCTAGAATTATGTTGAATAAAAGTAGTGAGAGTGGACATCCTTGTCTTTTTTCTGATGTTAGGGGGTAAGCTCAGTTTTTCACCATTGAGTATGATGTTAGCTGTGGGTTTTTCATATATGGCCTTCATTAAAAGTTGAGGCATGTTCCCTCTAAACCTATTTTCTTGAGGGTTTTTTATCACGAATGGATGTTGTACTTTGTCAAATGCTTTTTCTGCATTTATTGAAATTGTTATATATTTTTTATCCTTTTCTCTTGTTGATGCAATGTGTCATGTTGATTGAGTTGTGACTATTGAACCAAACTTGCATCCCAAGAATAAAACCTACTTGATTGTGGTGAATGATTTTTTTCAGTGTGTTGATAAATTCGGTTTGCTAATATTTTGCTGAGTATTTTCACATCTTTGTTCATGAGAGATGTTGGGCCGTAGTTCTCTCTCTCTCTCTCTCTCTCTCTCTCTCTCTCTCTCTTTTGGTAGTGTCTTTAAATGGTTTTGGTATCAGGGTGATGCTGGACTCACAGAATGAATTTGGAAGCTTTCCTTCCTCTTCTGTTTTTTTGAATAGTTTGAGAAGTATAGACGTTAACTGTTCTTTAAATGTATGATAGAATTTACTTGTGAAGCCATTGGGTCTTGGATTTTTGTTTGTTGGAAGTTTTTTGGTTACTGATTTAATTTCATTGCTGATAACTGGTTTGTTCATATTTTCAATTTCTTCCTGATTCAGTTTTGGGAGGTTATATGCTTCTAGGAATTTATCCATTTCTTCTAGGTTGTCTATTTGGTAGCATATAGTTTTTCATAATATCTTCTAATAATCGTTTGTATTTCTGTATTGTCAGTTTTTTTCCTCCTCTTTCTTATTTTGTTTATTTGAATCCTCTCTCTTTTTGATGATTCTGACTAAAGATTTATCAATTTAGTTGATTTTTTCAAAGAACCAGCTC
This sequence comes from Panthera uncia, assembly GCF_023721935.1. Classification (NCBI taxonomy): domain Eukaryota; kingdom Metazoa; phylum Chordata; class Mammalia; order Carnivora; family Felidae; genus Panthera; species Panthera uncia. The sequence continues at coordinate 48,452,602 of NW_026057576.1, forward strand.
TTGATTTCATTGATCTGTTCTACTGGTCTTTTTTGGTTTCTATATAGTTTATGTCTGCTTAAATATTTATTATTTCCTTCCTTCTGCTGGTTTGGGGATTTTTTTGTCCTTCTGTTTCTAGTTCCTTGATGTTAATGTTTAGTTGTTTATTTGATATTTTTCTTGTCTCTTGAGGTAGGCCTGTATGCTATAAACTTTCTTCTTAGAACCACTTTTGCTACAGCCCAAAGATTTTGGGCCACTGTGTTATCATTTTCATTTGTCTCCATGTATTTTTTATTTGGATTTTTAATTATGACTTGGATTCTTAATTATGCTTTGGTAACAGATAACAATATGTCTGAGGTAAGCCATATAACCTCCACAAGATTCTGTTGGCTCATCAGGGTTTGGAAATGCCATTTCTGCTCCAGGTGGACCAGATCATCCTGAGAGACCTATCTCCTTGGCTGATACAGGTAGACACAGACAAACTTCACTGACTCATCTCAGGCTAACCCCCTGCCTCTGTGTGAGATAATTCTGTGTGAGATTTGTTCTGTCTGTGCCTTCAGGCAGGAATCAGCATGCTATGACACACTCAGATGCTGGTTCTTAAATGACTGCATTTCTTTCCTCTGTTCTTATCCCTTATCTGGTGATTTCTTAGAGTGACATCATTTCTCATCTTTCTAACTTCTTGAGGGCATTCCTCTTTTTACCCTAATATACTTCTGAGAATTTTTTTCTTTTTTATAAGCATGTTACTTTTTTTTATAAGAAAAGACTAACTCCTGTCCTTTTTGTATTGCATTGAGACAATAAAATGAGATAAGCTCTGTATAAAGGCTTATTAGCTACTATATAAGAAATAATAGATTCAAGAAAGGTATTTATAAGTTATTTATGTGGTAGAACAAAAATCAAATGAGTTTGGCTTATGTCAAAGAGCTAAATCTGGAACAACAATGGCAGCAACAACAAAAAGAACCAGGTAGGTTCAGGGGTTGTGGCTAAGTGGGGCACTGAAGGTTAATATGAGCTTCATGCCCTTTTGGGTGGACATGTCTTATAGCCCTTGGAGAATACAAGATCGAAAAGACTGGTTTTATACAGATGTACCTGCACCTCTTGGTAATCCAACAACCAACAGTATTATTTCAATAAATCTGTTTTTGTTTTAAATACTTCTTATTAATAATAAATAAGACTGTGACGATTACATTCTATGTGTCACAATGTGAGTTCCTCTGTTTACATTTTCAGTGGTGTTAAAAATTCAACTGTGCACATGTGTGATTACTGGCTAATAAGCTAGTGCTGGCTTCTCACCCTTCTCTCATTCTCTGTCACATCCCAATTCCCCTATTGCCAACTGAAATTTCTGCAAGAAGGGTACTCTTAACCTGAATCAAAGAAATATGATGGAGACAAATTAAAAATGATCTTAGAGCAACAAAAAGATTGAGAAGCAAAACAAGAATCTTCCCATCATGAGATAACCACTCATGGAGGGGAAGACATTCTCCTCTCATGGTTGTAGTTTCATATGATTGGATTAGGATAGTGGAACTTTGAGGAAACTACATGAAAGAGAAAAATCCTGGTGATTTTTGAAGTATGGAAGAGACAGTTGGGTCACATTTCTCTCTCTCTCTGTTTTCACTCATCCTATGAGGTGCTAAGAACTGGGGCTGGCTGTGCCTTATGGTTGAGAAACATTTTTACTCCTAGAGGACTAAGGGACCAGGATGACCCAAGAGAAATTTTGAACTAACATTTAAGAGAAAGGAGAATGGATTTGAGAGTCTAATTAGTTGTATTCAAGTCTTATCTAGCCTTATTCAGCAAGGAAGAAAATCTAAAGGGGAATCAGGGGAAAATATTCCTGCACCTTCCTGCAGTGGCCCCTCTGGTGTATTTTTCAGGAATTTAAGTTCATAGATGAAATTATATAATTCCTGGACTTGTTTCAAAGCAATCCAGTGGAGGGTAGGAGGGATATGTGTGCATGAATATTCATGAATCAAGTTTTTCCATGTATTGTTTATTGTGGAAACTGGGGAAAAGGTTCATTTTACTATTCTACTCTCAAATTCTATGTACAAATATGCCTAAAATGAAAAAAAAGAGAAATTACTAACTGATTTGATGACTTATAGATACAAGGTAAGAAAAGAAAACCTAATAGTTAATATGAAATAAATTTTATCCAACTATATTTCAAAATAGTTTTCTTTAGGAAATTTTCAAAATATTATCTAAACTAAGTATCGATTCATATTGTAACATTGTCATTTTGTGATTGCAACAACAGCTATTACAGGAATAACTAGAAGTTTGTATTTGATACTAACTTCTCAGCCACTATACCATTATTTTATGTCATTAAGATCCTGAAGTTATAAGTATAGGCTATCAGATGTGAAAATCAAATCTAAAAATAGGCTTGTCATTTAGATGTTTCTAAACATTCCATTATTTGACAAAATATGTATAAATCTATATTTCTAGAGAATTTTTTAAAATCCATGCACTGTTTGAAAATATGAAGAAACAACTAAGAAGATTTCCAGTGTAAATGACTAGACTGCTTGTTGCATTTGCAAAGACAAGTGAAGAACTGACAATTAAACATATAATTTGAGAAATTGAGCTTTTCATATAAATTACCTAGATTGAATCCTTATGTTAACTGAATTCTCTGGATAAAACTAGCTCTCCACTTTCTTTTACCTTTGTAAATACTGTCTCCCTTAATTTTGTGTGATAGAGATAAAGTGAGCCTTTTCTAGCACTAAGCTTCAGCTTAAAATAAGCACTAATTTCAAGTAAAAGTGTGGAGTAATTTGGGAACATTTCTTCTGCTGCTTGAAATGTGTGCAGACTGATTACATAATTATAAAAGCAGTCAGGTGGCTTAATTGGATGCAAGAGTGCTCACTGGGGCAAAACTAGGCGTCTGTACATGTCTATAATGCATTTCTACATTTTGTACAATATCCACGCATCCTCTTAAAGTGAATTCTTCATGATTCTTTTGCAGAGCTTATTAGTCCCCAAACTTTCCCTGCACATTAGTATTTTCTGGACCAAACATACCTACCACACCCTTACCGGTCACTAAAATTCAGGAAACATGGAACCCAGAGAAGCTGATCCCTGCTTATGTATCTGACCTCATTCTGTTCAATTTGAAACTAAAAACTTCTTCTACCTTAGAGTATTTGCATTGGGAATTCTCAGTCACACTTTGACTCCTAATTATTAGGTCTAAGCTTGGTACTGCCCTCTCAGAGAGGTCTTTTTGGACCATTTAATCTGTCTGTTCAATCTAATCTAAATCCAGGCCTTTTCACCCAGTCCTTCCCCCAATGAATCACCCAGTGTCATTTTCTTCAGTGTGTTTATCACTAGTGAAAATTGTCTTGTTTGATTATTTCTGTTTATTTTCTATCTCCCTTTACCAAAATGTAAGCTCGATTAGAACAAGGACATCATTTTTTTTTTTTTTTTTACCATGGTCTTTAGAACATTGCCTGACACATGGTTGGTGTTCAAAAAGATTTGTTGAATAAATAAATGATTGAATGAATGAATGAATGAATGAATGAAGTTCATGTAGGACTTCCTTGCTCATATTTACAAGGCATTGGTCATCAATAAAAAATGGCCACACTTTCACTGGGATGAGTTACTAAATAAGACTGTAGATTAAATCAGTCATTGAAACAAGGGCAAAGCTATGTAATTTATCACATAAATTTGAACTGTTTACAATAACAGCAAAAGCTCAAGTGCTTGATAATACACACAGTGCTTAGAGTTTCATCAGACAGTTTTAGAATCTAAATTACTGAGCATGTAGTTCTGCGTTTGCCCTGGAGATCAGCCCAGGAGGCTGCAGTATCAGGGGAGTGTTGAAATTAGAACCTATTACAGTAAATGTGGAAGGATGGCATTCTCAGACTTAACAATGGATTGTATGTGAGGAATGAGAACATGATGACTCCATTGCTCAAAGATGGTGGATTCAAAAGGTGAGGTTACTCTTGGTGATGCAGAAGGTTAGACCCTGCTGGAGGAAGCCATGAGCTATACATATGGGATCTACTTTAATTCATATTACCCTAGGTGAACCAGTTCTAAGAGGTTGTTACCTCTTTATAGGGAACTCTACTGGAGACTTCAGAGATCTCTAAGCACTGGAGGTCTGTAATCTGCAGTTTCCTGGACAAAGATGAGGGTGTCTCCTTTGGCCATGCTTAGTGATTGCCCCCCCCCACCCCCACCCCAGGCACCCTTAGCTGCTCCATACAAATGTCCTTGTTAGTGGGTCTATCCCTGTATTTTTTCTCACAGTGCTATTCCTGTCAGGAATTCTCTGCTTGTCTTGTCCACACACATTCTTCATGTGTTAATTCTTATATTTATTAACTCTTTCATGAATACTTGTTGATGTGGCCACCTGAAGGAAAAAAAAGAAAACTTTCTAATGGTAGAAAGTTTACTAAATCTGGCAAAAGAGTGAACGAGCTCTCTGGTGTCTCTTATAAAGATGCTGATCCTATTGGATCAGTGCCCTCTCCTTATGACCTCATTTAACCTTAATTATTTCCATGAAGGCTTTATCTTTAAATACCATTACATGGGGCTTCAACATATGAATACTGGGAGAATACAACATTCACTTCATAACAGACAAGGTGCATTGTTGGTAGTATTGGAACCAACTCACTCATATTTTATTTTGAATTTTTATAATTCTCATAATTAATATTAGTCAGCAATTTACTTTGTTATCTACTATTTATCAGGTTATGTACCAATGTTATCCTTGATTCATAAAATGAATTTGAATGTTTTGGTCATTTATGTTATAACTGGTCTCTGTTTGGTAGAATTATCTAGTGAACCCATTTGTCTCTGATATATTTTTCTGATGTAGTTCCTTTACAACTTCATTTATAAGAGATAAAATAGATAATAGATAAAAATTTATCTATTTAAGCCTCCCAGCTTTACTGTGGTTAATTTTTGTAAACTGAATTTTCTCTTAAAGTTATCTATTTATTTATATAGAGATCTGCCTGAATTTCCCAACAGCCAGATTACTGAAGGCTGATCTAGATTTACTCTAATGTAGAAAAATAAAGACTAAATGCTAAGTTTAGAAAAATAAAGATACAGGATTTTGTCCTTATACTTAGGTATCAGGGAACATACGATCTTAATAATACCATTTTTTTTTCATTTTTAAAAATTTAATTTTAATTCTAATTCCAGTGTAGTTAACATACAGTGTTATATTAGTTTCAGGGGTACAATATAGTGATTTGATAATTCCATACATCCCCCAGTGCTCATCAAGATAAAAGTATACTCTTAATCCCCAATAACACTGTTTCTGTTCATTTGCATCTTATTTGTCATTTTTCTTTTTTAAGTAGGAATGTGCCTTTACTATTATCCAACCAGGAGAGTGATGGCAGGCTCCTCAAGGTCAGGAACTTATCTTCTGTTTATACTGCTATGATATAAAATACAGTGCAATACTCACAGTAGGTGTTTAACAAATATATATTATTATGAAAAGAAATATGGACCCTAATAGATGTTTGACATTTCATAATAATCTTCTAACAGCATATTATAATGGAGCCATACTGAGAACAAAAATTGATTTAAGGAAACACATTCTTATATAAAACTTTTAATAGAATAGTAGCTATACAGTTTTGCTATACTCTGAAAATAACTCTAAACAGTATACTTAGACAGTAGCAATTGTCAAGAAGTATGAATAGGAAATGATAATTTGACATTTAAAAGAGTAAAAAGTTTTACACCACTAACCACAGAGAAATATGTGAGAATAAAAAAAAGGTCTGTCAAAGGAAATATTTATGAACTAGTTGGAGTTCAAGGACAAATACATTTAACATCTAAAAGAAGTTGGCTGTTTTTTATACACCCTTGCCAAAGATTGACTTTCACCTATTTTCTCTCAGAAAATGAGTGGCAGTTTGGCTGTTTACAGGGTAGGATTCCAGGGATCCATTAAAATTTTCAAAATATCATTAATGGCATAATCATATATTTTTATGGGAGGTAATCATTTCTTCAGGTGGATCTTGTTAGTGAATTTTCACACTCTGTATTAGCATCATTATTGAACAGGATAACAAGGCAGATGCATCACCATTAGAGTATCAAGTGAACACAAGCATAGCAGTTTTATGAGTCACTGATCTGCTGTCAGCAATGAGCAGTCTATCAGTGGGAAAGTGCCCTTGAAATGAACTTTACTTTATCTGTAATGTTTCATTCATTGTAGACTCCTCATTGTGGAAGGTATAAATTGTAGATTCCTTCACTGAAAACGTCATAAATAATTTCACATAGTATCATTTAGGAGAAAAATATTCATTTGAAAATAATGAAGCATTTATTTTAATAGAAAGGAAGAATTTAGTTAGATTCTGCTAATTTAAATTTGATTTGTCTACTTTCACGGTGTTCTTGACTGCTGTATTTAAATAGTAACCAGACAGTTGAAAATACAATGCCATTACATTTCAAAGTTTCAGACACATTTTAATGTACAAGAAGATGAAATTTGCAAACTGACTTAGATTAACCAAGTTCAATTAAACCAAATGTAACAGATTACATTGAGAAAGCTTTTAAAAAATATTTCATTCAACATATTAGATCTCTTGCACTGAAATTCCCTTGCACTGAATTGCTGTATCCTTTGAGCCAAGAAAAGGAAAGCTTTCTGTATCACAAACAGCCGTAGAATCATAGATGTGTGTATGACAGAGCAAGGACACATGAACATGCATTGTAGTTTAGACATATACACAAAAATACTTTAATCACCTATATTTCACATAGGCAGCATAAACATGAGAATAATCAACTACCTAGATAATTCACAAATATATTCAATAGATATTTCAAGAGTGTCGTCTATTTGCCTATGGACTGTGGGCAACACTCAAGAAGAAAATTATCATACCTCTCCTTTTGTCTGAAATATTTTATAATTGAAGCAAAATGTTTGGGATTTGTTTTTCTCAGGTTTATTTTTTATATGTACAATTCTCAACTTTACTTTGCATATGTGGACTCAGCCTGAGGCAAATCATAGTCTGATAGTAGCTACGGATTATTGGACTGTGTCTGTAGTGCACTGATTTTATTGAGCTGAAATGTTCCATTGGGTCTAGTTATTATATTGAAGGTAAGATCCATACATTACATACATATTATTTAGGTGATGTAGCTTTTGATACTTTGACCTTTACATAATAAATAGTAATTGAGTAGATTAAAATATATACAACTCTTTGCTTATCTTTTTTTTTTTTTCAATCAGCTTGTCTGAAATACAAATATATTGGAAACTTTATGAACTGCTCTTCTTAGGGGCCAAATAGTGAAAACATTTAAGGTAAGATAGTGTTGGTATTCTAGCAGTAAAATCTTGGCAATTCGTTATGACTAAAATTGAACTCATTTCTCTTCCCCACCCCCCCCCCAAAAAAAACACAGTGTCATTTGCTACCTATCTCAATTGTGAATTCACCAATCATCCATTCTCTCAAGCTGGAAATTCTGTTGTCATCCTTGATAGTTCCTCTTTCCGCAAATTTTATTCTCATCAATTTCTGTCAATTCAATCCCTGCAGTATCTTCCAAATCACTCAACTCTATTCTTTCCTCAGTTTTAAAGATATCTTCACCTGCAGGTTTCATGTGCAATTCCTGAGACATCATTTGTCATGCCGTGAAAGAACATTATGATGCAAGGGTAGAAAGATGTTATTAGCATGGAAACAACATTAACTCCATTGAAATTAATTAAAATGTATATCAAAACTGATCATCACACATCACTGGGTGTTGGCAGAGTAGTTGAGAAACCATATGCACTAAAAATATTCCACACTCTGTTTCCAATTGTTAAAAATTATTTTGACCATGTCAGTCTCTTTCAAACAAACTTTACAAGTTCTGCATTGCTTGACACAGAACTCATTGACAAATCATACAAATTTTACCAACACAATCCTTTGTGTATTGTAGGATATCTATCTATCCCCTGTGAGATATATAAATATATATATCATATATATACACATGCACGCATATATAATACACATATATACATACACATACATATATTGTAAGATATATATATATATACATACATACATGCACACATATATGTACACATTTTATGATATATATGTCATAAAGTATTAATGTATTGCAGTTAGTTTTATTGGCAGTGACCTAATAATTATCAGAAGTCAGCATGGAGCTGATTGCTATCCGTTTTAGTTAGATCAGCATATCCATAAGAAAAATTGTGTCATATCCATTTTGGCTCTTTTTCTTTTTTAGTTTATTTCAGAGAGAGAGAGAGAGAGAGAGAGCACAATCAAGGGAGGGGCAGAGAGAGAAGGAGAGAGAGAGAATCCCAAGGAGGCTCTGCTTTGCACTGTCAGCACAGAGCACAAAGTGGGGCTTGAATTTACAAACCACAAGATCATGAAAGAAAGAGCCAAAACCAAGAGTCGGATGTTTAACTGACTGAGCTACCCAGGTGCCTCTGGTTTTTTTTCAACTGCAATAGGGGAGGATGTCTATCCACAAGGTAACTTATGAAACATTTTACTTTCAATCTAAATCTGTTTTGATCTTTATAAATCCTACTCTTACCTGACAACTTTTGTATTTCACTAATTTTAATAAAATGAAAAAACTGTCGGGGCATCTGGGTGGCTCATTTGGTTAAGCGTCCGACTTCAGTTCAGGTCATGATCTCACAGTTTGTGAGTTTGGCCCCGCATCGGGCTCTGTGCTCATAGCTCAGAGCCTGGACCCTGATTCGGATTTTGTGTCTCCCTCTCTCTCTGCCCCTCCCCTGCTCATGCTCTGCCTCTCTCTCTCTCTCTCTCTCTCTCTCTCTCTCAAAAATAAAAATAAACCTTAAAAAATTAAAAATAAAAATAAAAAAAATGTGGAGACATCAACACCAAGTAATGGAATCAAGTTAAAAATTAGGGCAGAAAGGGATGCAAAAGACATTACAGAAATATTATCATTGTAATCTAAGGCATGCTGGCAGTAGACCCAACTTGCTATTCTGTTTTTTCTTCTTTAATACTTTTTCCAGCCAAAATACTTTCCCCAATTCCAATAAAATATTTGTTTTTAATAATGGAATACACTAAATTTTTAAAAGGTAAATCGTACTTAAGTTAATTCAGTGATTTAGGAAAAGTGGTAGAGAGTAGTTAAGGGCTTGTATTCATTTTCTATTGCTGCATGACAAATCACCACAAAATTAGTGGCTTAAAATAACATATATTTATTATTTCCTTCACATTTTCCAGGGATCATGAATCTGGGTACAGCTTAATTGGATCTTTGGCTCAGGGTCTTAGTCTTACAAGTCCCCATTCATAATGTTGGCCAGTGTGCTCCTTCCGGGGCTAAGCTCTCATGATTTTTGGTAGATTTCAGTTCCTTATGCTTGCGGGACTGAAGTCCCCATTTTCTTGTTACCCAGGGCCACTCTCAGCTCCTAGATGCACCCATTCATAAGGCCTTCATACAGACTCTCTCATAGTATGGTACCTGATTTCTTCAAAGCCAGCAAGAGTATCGCTCACTCCAGTCTGCTATGATGGAGCCTTATGTAATATAATTATAGAGTGACTATCTTACTGTCTTTGCCAGATTCTATTGGTTAGAAGCAAGTCACAGTTTCCACTGCACTTCAAGGGAGAGGATTATACAACTGCATGACTCATTGGTGATCACCACAGTGTGTTTCTGCCACAGAGTTCAATCATGTAAATCGTGGTAAGGGATTTGGATTCATACTAAGTGAAATGGGATTTTGTGGAAGGAAAGGAAGAAAAGAGGAAGGAAGGAAGAGTTAAATTATGTACCAGGAAATTAAGACAAAAGGAGAAGATGATTCTGTTTAAAGGCTTCGAGGTGATTCTTGGAGAAGGTGGCTCTAGGGTAACAGGCTGATGGATAAGTACAGAAAGAGATCGTATCAGAGGAAGATTGTATCTGTGCAAAAACTGCAGGTGGACAAGCGCAGGATGTGACCGAGGGAGAGCAGGTAGCACATAGGTATGAAGTGTTTAGGATGCATAGGGTCAAAAGTAAATAGAAACCAAAAGGGTTTTAATGTAGTTGGTGATTTGAGATGGTCTTAAAAGAGATCTGTATTATCAGACACGCTAGTTTGCAAGATAACCCAGTGCAGACAATAGGGAGAATGAATTAGAGGAAGAACTCAAAATAGGTAAGGAGACCACTACATCCAGTAAAATTTAAACACATTTCGAATACATTTTGAAATCTTTGAACTGCACAACAAGCGCCAGAACAACTTTCTTTTTTAACTGCTTTATTGGGGTATGATTGACATACAAAATACTGTAGGAATTTAATATACATGACTTGATTTATTTGGAGAAAAGTATATGCCCATGAAACCATTACCATTATCAATGACATAAACTTATTCATCACCTCCAAAAGTTTCCTCCTGCCAGCCCTCATTTTTTTTTAGCACTTTTCTTTAAAAAGAGCTGCATCATAGTTAGTAATTGGAATAAAACTTTTCTTTAGTTTGCTTTCAAAGATTCTTTTGAAGGACCGTGGTTTTAAGGGCATCTCAAAAGAACTAGGTGCCCTGCCTTTAATTGGCAGTTTCCAGTTTCAGGTCATAAGAATTAGGGTAAGGAACTAGGGCTTGCAATCTGTATACCTGCTAAATAGAAGATTTTGAATTGCTTTAGGACTGGAAGACCGGGCTGCTTATTTTTGCATCCTCAGTCCCTGACACATACTAGATGCTTCAAAAATGTTTTTAAATGGACAAATAAATGAATAGTCACACCAAATAAATGTTCTCATTCCAGCTACCAGACCACTACTTCCATCCACCCTGTTCCCTATACTCAGCCTTTCTTTTCCTTCCTCATGACCAAATTCATCGTTAAGATTCAAGGCATATTCTAGTCTCAAACTCTCAATGCATTAATTTTTATCTTGTTTTGTGTTAGAGTGAAATTATGTAGATTCCCTCGTCCACAGACCCTATGTAATGTGTGAAATCACTCACAATATGGAAGGCAAGCTCATGCCAATTGTTTGAGTACTAATGGTGACCATACTTGAATTTGTCTTTTGAAACTAACTTTAGATGATTCCTCATCTCAATATTTCTGTCTAATGCCAAACTGATCACTAAATTTTGGGTTATGGAGAATATGCCCTGAGATATTACTTCTGAGCTAATGAGTGATGATTGTAAGATAAGATAAAGGAGAAACCCATGTTTACTAGTGCATGATTAAAGGTATGCCTGATATTCAATTTAACACAAATTTTTAAATACTCTTTCTAGAATTTCCTTAATAAATAGCATATTAGCATTTAGAATTATTTAGATTGTGTATACTTCTTCATTCATATTCATTAATATTAAAGAGGAATGAGGCTATTTTCTTCACTTAATAGAATTCTGGCAAATAAGATGTCCTCTTCCATTAGCTCTGTGCTTGATACCTAGAAATCATAACAAATATTTGTTAAAAAATTTTAATCTTAAAAATTCAATGAAGCTATATTTATCTGTCACTGTTGTTTGAGTAAACTACTCAGAATTAATAGATTGCACCTCAACTGCTTTACTCTAGGTAATTTTAATATTTAAATAAGTGTTTTCAATACACAAATGAATATGTAATATCCAGTATTTGATAAATTATTTCCTTTGTCAAAAATATTAAGATCATATGTGAGAAAGATTATCTGTATAGGCTTCAGTGAAAATATGGCACATTTAGGATTTGAAAACCTTTGAGAATTTTCGAATGTGGGCTAGTGTACTACAAGTTTTGTCATTGTAAATGATGTTTACAGTCTGAGCAAACCACAGAAAAGTGGAAGCAAACCCAAAGGCTGCCCGTGAGACACAGAAGAGCTTTAGCAGAGTCTGAACGTGTCTGACGTATGTGAGGTCTGTTCTACCGAGAATGACCTGCCATGCGTAAATTTTTGTGATGATATGCTGTAATTCTTTTTATTAAAAATAATGATTTCCTATCAGTAAAATAAGGCATTCTGATCATGAACAATTTGAACCATTCAAAAAAACAATAATAGGAGAAAAATCCATCCCTAGCCTCACCATCCAGGAATAAACACTCATAACACTGTTCTCTTTATTTTCAGCATTTCTATGCATCCTTTTTTTTACCTAGCTGTGCTTACATATTACGTGCATATGTTTATAATAATTTAGAGGGAAACCTATAAAACTTGGAAAATATGGGAAGGATAAAGAAGAAAACATCCAGATTCCATGAACAGATATAAGATCTTAACATTTTAATGTGTTTTCTAAACTCCTGTTTCCTATGCATATTGACATCATTTTTATATTCTGATTGTGAAGGATAGTTATCAGGGGGATATTTTTGATGGAAGAAGATATATATTGGGGTTTGCTGAGAGAGGATGTTGCTACAATTAGGTTGATTTATTAGTTTTTCTCAATGAACAAAACAATGAAATTTATTCAATGTAAGATTTAAAAATATGAAAAAGAATTTCTCAAGTACTTTGATAATTTTCTACACAATTATGATTTTGTGAATAAGAGTCCTCTTAGTGTCCCAAATATTTTAATGAAAGCAGTAGTTTGTAGGGTTTAATATAAAATCCATGTTCTGTGACTTAGAAGATAAGTGACCTTGGAAAAGTTATTTACTCTCTAGGTTTTGTGTTCACATTGATAAAATGGGGCTAGATGAATTTATATGTGTGAATTGCTCAGAGGAGTGCCTATCACTTGGTAAATGCTATCTATATACAGGTTAGCCGTGACTAATTAGTTCTGGAAAAGAACAGTAACTTCTTTACTGTTTAAAGAGGTTGTATGCGGCCATAGGCATCATATGAATTATGCACACAGTGACTACAAGGGAAAATACTTTATTGGGAACTAGCAAAGAAGCAAAAATAGGAAAGAAAGAGCTGAACCAAATTTTGACATCAGGCTACAATTAAGTAATCTGAACCTGATGTTACTATTCAGACAATGTAAGGAAATGGTTTAGCGTCATCATGACAATTGTGAGCTTAATTTCAAGCAAGACATTTATAAACTGTAGCAATCTTGGGGATTGTTCTGCTGCAGTTGTATTTACCGTAAATAGACAGATACAAGTGTTTGTGTCAAAGGTATTAGTAAAGATGAGATAATTCACATCTAGTACTGGGTACAAGCTGAGCACCCAATAAATGTTAACTGCTGTTATTCTTAATTGTAATGGTAATATTAATAATAGTTCTTAATAATTCTAAAACTTTCTGTATCTTTTAATTCTTAAATTTGTCTCATCTCTAAGTCATCTAGAGTGGATATTAAATCTTTGGTTTCAAGCAAAGGTTTGTGATGATGTTTTTTTGAGTTTTTATGTACTTGAGAACTCATTTCTGTTTCTTTTACTAATTAAAGATGACTTGGGCGCACAAGTATTTCCTCTAGTCCATCTCATTTTCTCAAAGGATCATAGACAGCTACATCGCCATGCTCCCCTTTAGAATAGGGAGAAATCTGAGGTTTGGTTTCTGTAAGGAAACTGTCTGCCTGGAACTTGTAGGATTTTTTTTTTACTTTGTTTTTTTGTTTTTTTTTTTTGCCCTAGTAAGGTATCATCTCTTTTTACTAATTTCACCCAGAACATTATGATTCTGTTCTAGATGTCCTTAATTTTTTCCAGTGGAGATATTTTTTCTTCAGCTGTGTCTTTTGATATTTTTTCCATTCCAAATGGTCACATTCCTCACTCTTCTCAACCCTCCTCAGAAGCCTGACCTTTTCCCACCTTTTCCTTTGTCTTCCCTTTTTATTTCCTCTAATAAGAGCTTTTCAAGTTGTTCCTCCGATGTATCTATTTGGTTTTTCTTAATGCCATTGTAAATTTAAATTTAGTTTGATATTATTAGTTTCCTTTTGACTCTTCTGTTTCTCACTCTTCTCCCTTCAAGTCCTCTATTTTCAACTAGGCTTATTATTTCCATATAACTTTTTATTCACTTTGCACTGAAGACGTTATGTCTTCTTGCTTTCTAATGTGGATGTCAAACTCTACAGCTTTTTTCTCCTAAACAATACAGTTATTTATTTGAAACTTTCTCTTTTTTCCTTTTTTTTTTTGCCTAATGTGCCTCTTTATTTACATTTTTATTGAAGTATACTTAACATACATTTGGCTAGTTTCATGTGTACAGTATAGTGATTAAACAATTCTATACATCACTCAGTGCTCATCATGATAAGTGTACTCTTAGTCCCCTTCATCTATTTCACCATCCCCTCCTACATCTCTCCTCTGGCAACCACCAATTTGTTCTTTGTATTTACGAGTCTGTTTTTTGTTTGTCTCTTTTTTGGCTTTGTTCATTTGTTTTGTTTCTTACATTCTACATATGACCGAAATCATATAGTATTTGTCTTTCTCTGTCTGATTGATTTCACTTATCATTACACTCTCAATATCCATCCATATTGTTGCAAATGGCAAGATCTCATTCTTTTTTATGGCTCAATAATATTCCAATAGATAGATAGATAGATAGATAGATCACATCTAATTGGAAGCTTTTTTTTCTAAATAATGTAGTTACACTGATTCTGATTCTAAAGTATGGATTTTCTTTCCTTTTTTACTGCAGGAATTTTTTATAGGCCATATTTTATTTTCTCTGTTTCTCCTTAAATTTTTCAATAAACAGAATTCTATCCAGGTTTGGCATTGCCAACAGACAGAAACCATAGATTGATTTTGGCTCCACTCTCTATTTACTTAAAAGTTGGTCATATTGAACCATAAGCTAAGCTGATGTGCATGGCTGCACAGCAGTCCTCACTGTGAAGCGCTTTGTGTATGTAGTGCCCCCACCAAGTGAGGATCTGCTGGGTCAGCAGGACAGCCTCTATTCTTATAGGACCATATATTCATATCCTATGATATGATCACATCCTATGATTCATACCCTATGAATATATGGTCCACATGAAAAAAATGTAATCTTAATCTCTCTTGCTTCTTCCCTCTGCTTTCACCTATAGCACTTGCCTCCTTTTCTCCACTCTCTTCCCATTGTTCATACTACCAACCGAATTTACCCCATTTCTCTTTCTTATTGAAGATAAGGTAAAAAAGAAAAAAGAAAAAGGAAGAGGAGGAGAATTAAAATTGAATTTTTTTAACTTCCTCTTCTTGCTTTCACTTCAAACTGTGCAATGATAGTGATAAACTATAGGATGACCCTTTTAGATCCTACAGATGAGTAAGTCTTTGCATGAACAAGTCTCTGTGCCACCGAATGAGGTATCCCATGATGTGTTTGAGTGGGAAATAAATTAAAAATACATATGTTTTCTTGTATTTATTTCAGATTTAAAGGGGACACAATTTGCTTTGTATTACTTGATATCTGTAAAGAAATTTGTTTTTGTAAATCCATAAAGATCCTTTGTAGATCTTTATATAAACCTTCACTATAGCCTCATTTTTGTGTTTTTGTTTATTTATTTAAGAAGCATATCTTGCCTTATTTTGTACTAAGGTGTTAGTTCGTGGTGACTCTGTCAAGACCAATTCTTAGTGACCTATATGAGTAAGTTTGATTGCCAGAAATTATATTTCTGTTTCCTGTTTTCCAGTAGTGGTTGACTGAAGCCATACCATGTGTAGATGCTAATTAAGTGGGGATACTTTGGAATAGCTGTGTATCAGACACGGCTCCTATGTATATGCTGAGTAATGTATATTGGGAATATTTGGAACAGGGCATTTTCAAATGCAACAACTCTAGCTTAGTTAGCAGTTTAGTCATAGTGCATGACAGGTAATACCATGTGCATTTTTCTTTAATCCATGGACACTATATAAAATTTGAAAAATAAGAGGGATAAGAAAGAGGCTACCAAGATTGGATTGTGTCAGTGAAATTAAACATTTTATTAGAGATATTTCACCTCCATAGCTGTTCTTCAGACACATCCTTTGTTCTAGACAGTATGCCGGACCCAGGCTACATAGAAGTTATCAAAACAAGCAACTCCTTGAGGAAGACATAAATATAACAAATAATCCCACCCAATCCATTAGTATTGGGCTGAATGTTGTAAATCAAAATGTAGGATACTGAGACAGAATATATTAGAACTGATCTAACTGGGAATTTCTGACCCACCCTTGGGGGTGCCTGGGTGACTCAGTTGGTTAGGAGTCCCACTCTTGGGGCTGTACTCAAGTCATGATCTCATAGTTCATGAGATTGAGCCTCGTGTCAGGCTCTGTGCTGACAGTGGGGAGCCTGCTTGGGATTCTCTCTCTCCGTCTCTCTTTGCCCCTCCCCCATAATATGTGCACATTCTAAAATTAAATAAATAAAGAAATAAAGAAATAAAAGAAATGCCCCCCTTTGAAGCAGTGGCATTTAAGGTGAGAGATGAAGGATGAGATAAGACATAGAGTGAGCATGTTGATGAGGCAGTTTGGTGGTGAGTGTGGGAAGGCCCTGACCTGAGGTGGGAGAGAAGACCTGTATATGTGCATGTGGTGAATGTAGGAATGCGGTGAAAATGGGACAAATCTCTGTTAGGGTCCTGATGATGCTATCTCTTAGGTCATGTTTTGAACTTGAAACCTAAGACTGACAGGATTCCACTTTAGGTAAAAGGACCCTTCAGGAGTCAAGGGCAAGGTAGAGCTAGAATCATAAACATGCTCAGAAAAGTTAGAAATTCATTGCAGTAATTTAACCAAGAGATGTTGGAGACTTGGACTTAGTTGGTGGCAAACAGGGAAGAGGGAAGAACATAGATTAAAAAGCTGATGTTGTCAAGATGCAAGACTTTGTCTCATTTCATGATTGTTACATTTGTAGATACAAATGGAGAATTGTTGCATGTTAGAAGTCAGAAGTCCTGGTTGTCATAAGATCCTTCCTCTTCATTTATGGATAAAAATCAAGTTTCCCAGATTAATGAGAGTTTGGAGACAGAATTAGGGGGAAAAACCCCTAAAATCTAGATTGTGCTTATTTTACAATTCTAAAATCATCCTAATGTTTATATTTTAGCCTTATGAAGTACTGAGGTAGAGATGGGTATTTGCTGCTGCGCTATTGCAGAGAAGTCAAGATCTCAATATTCTGCTGTATTTTTGCAGCAACAGACTGCCTCAAATCAGAGATGGGATGTTAGGCTTAAGTGAATCTCAGGCTTCGCAGGAATCAAGATGTCAGTATTAAAATGCTTGTCTCCTTCCACTCACGTTTTAATTATCTCAAACAGGTTGACTTAAGGATTGTAGGAGTGTAAATTGACTACATTTTCCCCTAACATAGCTGCTAGAGAGATGGCTGGGATGTCTTGCAGATTAGTTGGAGACTCACCTTTTCCACCTTTGTTCTAAAATTTAATTAGCCAGCATTTCTGCTGAACTGATGTGATGAAACTCAAGAATCTGTGGCCCACATGAGTCTGGCCTGTGGAAAGAGTCTCCGGGGGTAAATAGATTCACTTGACTTGAACTTCTCCCTTACCTCCAGAAACGAGCCTCACTAAATAGAAATAGAAGTCGTGAAATGTGCTGCGTATGAAACTATCACCCGCGAAGGAAGACCCTATAATTAAATGAGTAGAAGTGACTGAATCTGTGGAGCTAAAATTTAAGCAATTTCTTTGTGCACAGCCTGCCAACCTTAGCACACTGGTTGGGCATCTTGCCTGTTGGTCTTCGACCTAGGATGGGAGCATAAAAATTACCTCATCATTCAATTTAAAAAACCTGATTGACCCATTTCTTTATGTAGGATGGCTCCTGCCTTAGAATTAACCATGGATCTCCCTTTTAAATGAGTTTCGACTGGGGTATCACCTTTAATTCATATTTTTCACACTATATTTATGTTGTATTGGGCAAAAGGATTCAGAATCTGTACATGACTAAATTGTTTTAAAAGCTAAACAGTGCCACAGGCCTGTGGCACTCAAACTTCTAAGTGTGAAACAGAAATGAGAGACTCACACATCACACATCTTCTCTGACAGCTCTGAATAACTGGCCAGGCTGTCTGCTGTGAATGAATCCTGGCTCCAATTTGGCTAGTCAGTCTTTTCTGTAGCTACCACTTTCAGGCCCAACACTACCATTTCTGACAGCATACATATGTATGGAAAA
Source organism: Panthera uncia (assembly GCF_023721935.1). NCBI lineage: Eukaryota > Metazoa > Chordata > Mammalia > Carnivora > Felidae > Panthera > Panthera uncia. The sequence goes on from NW_026057576.1 coordinate 48,470,889, forward strand.
GCATGGGGACTATTGCATTATCCAGCAGGGGTAACATTGCCAACCTTTTGGTTTTCAACTTACATTGTTACTTGATTCCACGGTGGAGATGTGGGCAGGTGAGTTCAATATAGCTGATAGAATCACAATCCAGGCAGCAGGAAGGCAAACCCATGATCATTCTTCCTTTTCTACTGGATCATCCTGAAACTTTTACGGAAGCCAGTGGTGAATATACTGTTGATTCCATTTTATTCTTTCAGGGGGATCTGCAGTTATTTTTAATTTTTGGTTTCTCTATGGTAAGAAGGTTGGACTAGCCACAATTATCATACCTCCATCTCTTCTGGAGTGTTTTTTATTTCAGAGACCAAGTCCAGATGTAATGGGAGAACTAGATTGACTAATTAGGCTGGAAGAGATCTTAAAATGTATTATTTGGTAGAAACCCTTGGGTGTCCTGGGTAATCCAGTTATACAACACCAGGAAAAAAACTCCTGATGTAGAAATTATAGGGGGCTTAAACCCAAAGGAAATAAGTGTGTCCAACTTCACTGTTCTCTTCCATGTCTAATAATCCAGTTAAATGCAGATGTAGCATGCCACACAGTAGATCTCTTGAAATTGAGGCAATTCACAAAACTTGATAAATGTCATACTAGCATTTTCCCTGACTCTGACACCTCAGGGCAACCGAGAGAAGTTACTTCCCATTGCCCAGTACCACACATCTCTCTTCATTTAGCAAGATGAAAAGAATGGATGTAATCACAATATTCTTAGAAAGGTCATTAGGGTTTGACCATGAAAATGTGACCACCTGTCCTCCACTCTTTCATGGTTTTTGAATATATGTTGGTTATTTTCCCCCAAATTTTATAGATTATTTTTATCTAGGATTGCTAGGAAACAGATTTGGTAGAGAGCAAGAGGGAAGCACTATGTGCAGAATATTATAGGGTAAAGAATGGTGGAGCTTAGAGACTTGACGTTAACCAATGCTGTGACCTAGGAAAATACCCTTTCCTGCCTGATACCTCAGTGTCTCCATCTCTCAAATGTTTTGCCTGGGGAATATCTATAGACATTGATACCTTCAAAAATACAATTCTATGCTTGCAGCTTTGTTTCTCTCTTTTCTTTCTTTCTTTCTTTCTCTCTTTCTTTCTTTCTTTCTTTCTTTCGTTTTTTAAATTTATTTTGAGAGAGAGAGAGAAAGAGAGAGAGAGAGAGGAAAGCATGAGCAAGGGAGGGGCAGAGAGAGAGGAGAGAATGAGATCCCAAGTAGGCTCCACACTGTCAGCGAGGAACCCCATGTGGAGCTCCAACTCATGAACCATGAGATCATGACCTGAGCCAGCGTCAAGAGTTGGCCGCTTAACTGACCGAACTACCCAGGCACCTTACACTCCACAGCTTTGTTTTTTGAGTAGCCTATTTTATTTCTTCTGTGGAGATATTAATGATGGTTTTTAAGGGCTTACTTAATGGCATTTTTTAAAAGCGGCTTTGGCAGAAACATAAAGAAAAAATATATAGTAATGGTAGATGCTGTGATGTGTCACCCAGACCTCTAGCTGCCGTGAGTGCCACCAGCATCCGGATCTCAGTAATCAGCCTTCTTCAGAATTGCCTCATTGAGAAGAGCCACTCCGCCCAAAGTCATGCCCCCTTGACATGGAAATGTGAAGGCTCAGCCTCCTGACCTGAATTCTTAAAAACGTAAAGGGTCAGCCTTGGTTCAAAACTCCCCATATGGCTGGTGAAGCCTCCCTTGGGACTGCATCACAACGCAACATGTTCTCCTGCCAAATTCTGGCTTTCTTCCCTTCTTTCCCTTCTGCAGGTGCTGATCTCAGGAGCGTTCCCGAGTAATTCTCCCCCTGCTAATCCCCAGCTTAGAATCTGCTTCTCTGATTGCCTAACCTGTACCAGACAGTGTAGAATACTTCTCTTTTATTATCAAGTCATGTTTTACTTATCTTAGGTTCTAGGACAAGGTTCTTTCTGCTTTCCAATAATAAAAGTCCTCTGATTGTGCTAGGGGGAGTAGTTTTCTAAGGATGCAGGTTATGGTCTCTTTCTCTTGTGCAGTGTAACCCAAGCAAAATAGCTTGTCTACACTTTGCAGACTCATCAAATGCATTGACTATTCAAGAAAATTGAACTTGCTATTTATGGCCTCCTTAGATAAATGTACTTTAAAAAATTCAGTGTTTGTAAGTAATTTGAGTTCACTAGAAGGACTTTGACAGGTTATTTAAAAGGATATGGAATGTTGTGAAAAGATGGCTTTATTTCAATTCCTTGATGTTTTAGCCAACCTTGTGAGGTCTTCTTATTGATGGGAACAGTGTAATTTTAAGCATTTTATATTTTATCTTTAAAAAGTGAATCATGAAAGAAAAAATTTTCAATTGCACTATCTTTAATTGGAAAAGAAAAGCTGACATCAAGTTATGAAAATTTATGAATAGAAGGATAGTGGTAGACATTTTGAATGACTTTAACTTACATTTAATTATTCAACATTAAATGAAAAGTATGTAAACATGAACTGCAAAAGGATAGACTCTAAACCGAAAGGATATTTTCTCATTGAGAGTCTCTGAGGAACACTTCAGAGTAGATTTAACTCAATGAAATCTCAGAACGAGAAAGGGGAAAAAAAAAAGGACCATTGAGAAATTCATCATGGAAAACATCACAATGTAGAGATAGAGATATTTCTATAAAGAATATTTACTTAACATTTTAATATTTAGATGGTGAAAGAATCCAAAATACAAACCAAGGATCAGTTATCTAAACTAGGGGTAGTTTTTTGTTTTTGTTTTTGTTTAACAAGGATACTAATATTGAGGCAGCTTCCTCTCCTCACCTCTTGCCCCTGCCTCCAATTTCTGGAAGCCTTACATGATTTTTTTGGTACCAACTCTGTTTATCTCAAAGGTCTAGAAAGCAGGACAGTTTTCCTAGTTAGGTGTAAATGAGTTATAGAGTAGCATAAGGATCAAGCAAGCAGAAATGAGACCAGCTTCCTGGGCCACACACATTGTTTTGTTGCATTGAGATTTTGCATAGAAAGTATGTTGTCCTGCATCATATCACTATGCTTCAGGAGCATATGAAAATTTCTTATAAACCCAATGAGGGGAAAAATCACCTGAACATAAACAGGAAGGGATAATGGAAACTAACATGTATTGCTGATCTGTATCTGACACCATTCTAGACACTTTTATCTCAGTCTCCATAGAACCCATGATAGGCTTGAATTACCGAGCACACTTTACAGAGAGAGAAATTAGTAATTGAGCTAACATCACACAGTTAAGAAAAGGAGGAGTCTGGATTCAAAGCAAGATCAGTGAAACTCCAAAACCTTTGTATCAGCAGAAATGATTATGTGCATCTGTGTACTACCCCAGACCCCTTCAGACCACTTATTCTCCCTCGCCATGTCCTCCCTTCTTCTGATTTTCCTCCTGCTCCATTTTTTTAAAAATATCTGATTTGCTTGTCTATTTAATGAGGGCTTGGGATGTTAGCTATGAATTACAAGGATGTTTGAGGTAAGAAAGATGTAAAAGTTAATTGCTATCCAATGTTGGAATAATAACATAATGAAAAATTCAGCTTCAACTCACCTGAGCTCACTTCTCCTCTTCAAATAGCAAATAATCAAGCTGCAGAGGACTTTTTAAATTACAATGGGCAAAGGATGAATTCATCACATTGGCTTACTGTGTGTGTACAAAACAAACCTATCACTATATCGCTATTTACCACATTTCTCGGATGAATGAGTTATGAAAAAAATGTGCAGTTTTAAAGAGACTTAAAATTATTTTTAACAATTAAGAAATAAACCAGATGTACGTAGATGAGTGGTTATTAACCAAGTTACATCATCCCCTATGGAAAATTTTGCAATGTCTAGAAACATTTTTGGTTGGCACAACGGAAGGAATTGCTTTTGGCTTCCAGTGAGTAAAGTCCAGTGCTGTTGCTAAATGTCCTATAATGCACAGAAAAGCCCTTTCCTTAAAAGAATTTCCTAGCCCCAAATCCCAATAGGGATGCCTATTGAGAAACACTCATTGAGGTGATGTGCAAATTTTTAACAATGGGACCAATTTTTCTCTTGTCAAAGAGACATTTTTTTTTCTTCTCTCATACAGTCAAAAGTCATAGGTATTTTCTTGACTCAAACATTTATGCCTTTATTTAAAACTTTGATATTTTATTTATTTCAACATTTTTGCATTTATTTTTTAAAATATTTCATCAAAATATTATTTATTTTGACTGTTGAGTGTTTTGACACCCACTGAGTTTGTGCCCAGGGCATATATCTCACCCACTCTACCCTAATCCTGTCTCTGTTCAAGATATAAAAAAGGAAACAATATGGCATAGTGGTGAAGAATGAGGCTCTAGGGTCTAAATGTCTGGCTCAAATTACAATTTTAGCACTTTTTAACTCTGTGTCTTTCTCACTTTATTTGCTCCCTCATCTGTAAAATGGATAAAGTAGTACCTATGCACCTTGGTTGTTTCAAGGGGTAAATTTATCATTTAGCAAAGAACTTGGCATAGATTCAGCACACCTCAAACACTGGGTATTAAAACATAGCACTAAACTGGATGCACTTTCTGGTGTCATGAGTATAGATGAAGGAGAATGACTATTTATTGGCTGGTCAAAAATTTTTTTAAAATTTTTTATGTTTATTTTTGAGAGAGAAAGAGAGTGTGAGTGGGGGAGGGGCAGAGAGAGAGGGAGACACAGAATCCAAAGCAGGCTTCAGGCTCTGAGCTGTCAGCACAGAGCCCAGCACAGGGTTTGAACTCACAAACCACGCTATCATGACCTGAGCCGAAGTCTAATGTTTAACCGACTGAGCCACCCAGGCTCCCTGGCTACTCAAAATTTTTAAGGAATGACACCATCCAACCCATCTCTTTTTCTGTGCCTAGTTCTAAGCTAAGAACCACACTCAAGTTCTCTCTTTTTGGTGGTCTTACACCTATTTCACTACAAAGACAATAGTATCTAATAGCCTAGAACAAACAAGAATCATTTTCTCCATTCTAGGACAATAACAGAACTTTGAGTAATAATAGGACATTAAAGCCAAAAGTCAAATCAATAACTTGAAATACAAGTGGAAAATAAGAAAAGCAAATCATGGAAAATAAGGCCCTATTACCAGTAGCAGAGTGTGCATCATGTGAATGGAGGTCTCAGTTCTTGGATTCCCCATGAAAGATTTACCTGATGACCCATGCTGGAATAAAGAAAGGAAAATAGCAAGCAGAAAGCAGTTTATTAAGGACAGTACACTCTCAAGATGGGAGGGTGGGCAGGCCCAGAGGTAGCAACTTCCCTGAGGCTACAGGGTCATTTCTTTTTATGTAAGCAAGGTCTTGGGTCATGGATGCGTTGATCTCTAATGGAGTCTGTTCCCAACCAGTTGGGGGGACTCCTCCCACTGGTCAGGAGAGAGAGTTTTTGACCCTACAAGGTTTGTATCAGAACCATCATGGCAGCCTTCCCCCATGATGGCGGGGCAGGACACAAAACCGCAATGCACATGCATTACTACGAGTCTGGGGGTTATGCTGGAGCTTAGGTGAAAGAGGAGAGCTCATGTTCTATACCTGTGGTTCTTGGTATGTTAGCCCCAGGGTCTTGGAAACCACTAGGCTAGGATGTTGAGGGGTAATGGAAAGCCTCAGGACAAAGTCAGGATGTTGTGCCCCCAGGCTTCTAATATGTAACCTATTTATCATTGCCCTTGCCTCCAGCTAATGTCTAACTAACTGCCTCCTCTATCTATCAGTTCCAAACAGTGTTTCTAAATGAAGCAAGTCTGGTTTACATATAAATCCTGGTCACAGTGCCATCCTGGTCATTGTCACCTGGCATAAGCAAACAGACAAAGAATGAGATTTCCAGATTCCCTTCGTAGCTGTGGTCATGTGATAAGTGATGTTGACCACAGTAGAAACACACTGAAGTGTGTGATATTCTAGGAAGGCTGTTTATGGATTCAAATTATTTTGGAGAGCATTTTTTTACTTTACTTTTGTATTGCATCTAGCCTGCATCAAAATGATCGCTGGAGCTCCAGCAGTTACTTTGAAACATGAGAACATCTTGGGTATAGCAGACATATGTTAAAACACTGAAATAGAAAAAACCAGGCATCAGATTTCCTGATAACAATATGGAACTGCCACAGAGGCCCCAACCTGCCCACCTCTGGACCTCTTTTAAATGAGAAAGAAAAATAACAATCTATTTCACTTGAGCCTCCATATTTATGTGTGTTATAAACAAATGTAATCTTAACTGATACAATTTTCTTTTCATGTGTCATTTTTTAAACTTCGGAGAGCTGACCAGCTTTCTTCCACCCACACTCACTTTGAATGTATGATTTGAATGTATATCCAATGTGCTTAACTTAGAAACAGCTTTTTAAAGCCTGAATTTCCATTTTGCCCTTATTTTCCACTTATTTTTCAAGTTATTGACTTGGCCTTCAGCTTTAATATTCTGTAACTCAAGTTTTACTAATTGTGTATGTAGATAAGCTGCCCCTACTATTATTGACTCACTTCCAGGAAAGAGTGCCTGCTTAACCATGAAACATATTTTGTTTTTCACATGTGACTTCTGTGACCATTAAAGGGAAGGTTGAATGTCCTTGCTTTTCCAAGCTGCTTGGTAAGCATTACTCTGACCTTAATTGATTGGGACTATTTCAGGATTTAAGAAAATGCACATTATGCTTCAAAGCGCAAGTTGTGTGGCTTGTTCCAGCTTGTGGCTTGTTGCCAAGGTAAATCACTGAAAATTTCTAATAGGAAAGAGTAAAGATATTGTAATTTAATAATAATAAAGAAATTGATTGGCAAATGAGTAAAATCGCTGTCGTTCAGGTGATAGAACTGTCACGTTCAGTTGATAGAAAAGCCTTCTGCTTGGAGGTCTCAAGCTCACCAATGTGAGTCTGTGAATCTGTACTATATGATCCTACAAAGGTAGGAAGGAGGACAAAAGAGAATGGATGAATGAATAATAAAGAAAATCTACAGTTGTTTCTTTCTCTTCTTTTTAGGTTTCTTCCTGATGGTTGAAAAAACTCTAACAATAAAATATTTTTGATAAAGTCATCAAATTCTACCTAAACATTCTTTCTCTATTTTCTTTCTTTCTTTTTTTTTTTTTTAACATACACCAAGTCTCCTTAAATGCATGTTATTGTAGCAGATACTATAGTGCCTCTATTGCAATCAGCCTTACCAGTTCACAGAAATTTCGCTGGCTGCCAGATCCTGCTCTTCCCTCAAATAGGACAGACCAAAAATGCCAAGGGACTAACACCCTTCTGGGGATAGCCCTCAACTAGTGACTGATGGAAGTCGGTGTATAAATAGCCTAGTTCCCTCTCCTCCTGAGTGGGATAACTCTGAGATCCATCTTTTACACTTGCTCCCAGCATTCCCCAGTGTGATTAAGTTTAATAACCATACTTGTGCTGGCCTAGTAGCATACAGTTTTAATGAAAGATGATAATTTGTTGCTATGTAAGTCCAGAATTATCTAATTTCAGGCACTGTACCTACAATTACTAGCTTGATTGGAAAGAAGCTCAAGTGAGTCCAACTGATGCCTTAATTGTATATCTCCACAAGGATCGTCACATATATTGCCTGCCCTCCAGGTGCTTGACAGGGAGAAAATCCTGAAATGCTTGAGAGGAACAATATTTATAGAAATTCCTGAAAATCAAGCATTCATTCAACATTGAGCAAGTTGTTTGCATGCCTACTGTGTGTCACATGCTTTGCTAGGAGCTGGAGATACAAGGTTGTTTTTGTACTTGTGAAGCTTAAATAGCCTAGAATGAAATGAAAGACTTAGTTATAAAATATGTTAAGTTCTAAGAAAAAAAAAAGTGCCATGAAAAGTATACTTATTGCCTGTGCATCCCCTTTGCAATAAAATCTATCTGTGAATTAAGCTAGACTCTCTGAGGGAATTCTCTGTGGACTGTAATATACAGTCCCTGGGTGAAATGGTTTTTACTGAACTGTGTTTTGCTGTAATGTCATCAGCTCACATAAAAGTATGTTATATGGAAATAGTACAATTACACCTCTCACCATGTTTATTTGAAGGATGGCATGAAAGGTGTTCGTTAAATAAATCTCACAATATCTCTTTATAAGGGCACAGAGAGTAATTTCTCTTTTTTTCTCATTGAAATGGGTGTCTGTGCTTGTCCTAATCAACTGATCTGCTTTTAACTTATGGATACTATGATTCTGTTTCCCAAGTTCCTGATACGTGCTAGAAACCATGGGGCACAGTGGCACAGATCGGTGTTCCAGCCCATCTCCCATGAGCGTATAGCATTTTACTGCCTATATTATTTGTGGCTATCACTCTGGGATTCATTTTATTGGTCTGTTCTTATTTTCCCCTTATTACATTTCTCTTTTTAATAAAAATTTATCTTTCTAGATTGCCTGCATCTTTGTAACCTGCCTAAAATCACTCCAGAATAAGGCTGAGCAAAAATAAATCATCAAAAATATAAAATGATTAGAATCTCACAAAGAAGATTTACTTAATTTCATCAATTTAAACTGACACTATTTAGATAATTTATTTATTTCACTGTAGTTCTTTATCTCAAGCAGTGATTAGAAAGTCCATATTATAAGTAATAAACACATTTTTGTTAAACTTGAATAATTTTGAATATATTCCAAATAAAAAAGAAACACTTTTAGGGGCACCTGGGTGGTTCAGTCAGTTGGGCGTCTGGCTCAGGTCATGATCTTGTGGTTTATGAGTTCGAGCCCCACGTCAGGCTCTGTGCTGACAGCTCAGAGCCTGGAGCCAGCTTTAGACTCTGTGTCTCCCTCTCTTTCTGCCCCTCCCCTGCTTGTGCGCTCTCTCTCTCTCTCTCAAAAATAAAATAAACATTAAAAAATTTAACAAAAAGAAACACTTTTACATGGTGTGGATAGGAAGGAATGAAATGAAAACAATAAAGTTTTGTATTTTTACACTGAAAAGATTCACTTCTCTTGTCCTTCACACATCAACCTTCTGATAAGATTTTCAGGGGAAACTTTTGTTTTAGAACTCAGGAAAAGTTTTTTGATGGCAATGTTCAGAGCTGCAATACATCTACACTTAACTTTGAGGAAAAGAAAAATCATCTAGCAATTGAGAGACTATGCAGAGGACAGGCCAGAAATGCAGGGTGTTAGATGGCACTGAAATGTAGACATGCCTTGATCTTTTATAGTCTCACCAAGCAAAGTCCTGAGATTGAGCAGCCGTGGAAATTTGGGTTCATAAAGTACATAGCCCCTTTTGTGGAAGGATGGTCACCCACAGCTTTCTATCCTTTCTATACTATGGTTTTCAGAATATTTATGACTGTAACAATTTTTTATTATTTAGTTTTTGAAATATCAACCTGAGACCATCTAATTGTGGTTAGATGTGGTTCACATTGGTTAGATTGAACCTATATGTATGATAGGTTGTTGGCTTTTTTTTTTTTAAGCTTGGTTCTTGTCTAATTAAATTCTTAGAAGGGCACAGTTGGCAGAACTGATTAACCCATTTGTTTGTACAGAAACAGCAGAAAGTGATTTTTTGAAAATATAAAAATAGGCAAATACACACACACACACACACACACACACACACACACACACACACACGTAAATATATAAAGACTATAGGCAATATCAAATCCTTCATTTTTTCTAAATATTTGATTTGGTTCGATGCTTCACATGTCGATAATTTCCATGTAAATATTTATATCAATCTTCTTCATTATTCCTGTTCTTTTCCTATTAGAGACTTTTTGTTTTTATAAGACCCCCACTGAGAACTGAGTTATATTATTAACTCCTTCAAAATACCATCTTGGTTCTGAGTTATAGGACTTTGGGTTTCCTTACTTCCCTTAGTTTATAATAAAAAAATAGTCTCATACTTAAAAAAAACAAAACTACAGAAACAGAAGTGTTCTGCTTTTGAATACAATTGCTCCTATATCATAAGAACTCAAATTGATTGATACTGCAATATGAGTGGTAGTTGATATTAAATGAATAAAGAGGACAGCTTTGGTGGGGTGATGGACTGGTGGGGGACAGAACTCGTTCACTGTGAAAGTGCTTCATTCAAGTTGGAGAATGGAGGTTCCTGGGAATTCAGTTTCTTGGTGGGCCTTTGTGGTCAAGCAAGTCTGTTCTTTTATTCTGTGTCCTGAAATGATGAGGGATTTTATTCTCCAAGCCTGTCATTCCAGTACTTTTCACAGGCAAGTAATTGAATTTCCAAAAGCCTAGTACTAGAAGAGCCAAGCTCAACATCCTCTCTTGGCTTCCATTCTATGGCTTTTTTTCTGCTGAATAAGGCCCACTGAGAATGACTAGATTGTAGTTTATTATGTTGTCCTGATTATGAATCAGTGCAATTTACGAATGTTTTGCATTTGAAACCTGGAGTTGTTTTAGGCTCATTTGCTGACATATGTGAGTTTGCTAGAAAGGGGCAGGATCAAATGACATCCACCATCTGTGGAGGGTATTATGTCTAGAGCTAAGAACTGGGAACATGAAAGAGGTTTGCAAAGTGAATTCAACCTACTTGAGTCCAAAAGCAAAACCAAACATATTCCTGCAAAGTATATCCAAAATCACTCAGTTTAGAATTATATCTACTCTTGAATTGTGATAATGCATATATTAATGTCAATTTTTAAATCATGAAGAATATTAAGAATAAAATTAGGATCTGAGGGTAAATTTCTGTATAAGGGAAATTATTAGAAATTGTGAAATCAGTAAATAAAAAAAAGTCTTTTGTTCCCAAATAACCCTTCTTTATTATTACTTTAAGTTCAAGTGTCATATTTTCTTTCAAACCTATTTTCAAACATGGTCTTCTCTTATACTCCTTGTCAATGTCAGTTAAGATCAATAACTTTCCCAAGGTTGAATATTGTTTCAATCTTTAAAGGACTGATCCCTTTCCAGGGTATTTTGTTGGAAGGGGTGGTGGAGATTGGGATCAGAGAAAGATGAGATTATTTGAAATCATGTCTTATAGTAGACATAATCCATTACCTATATATCAGGTCATTCCTGTTTTTTGGCAACTTATTTTAAAGGTATTTTTGTTAGCAAAGCTAGGTGGGTACCGCATTATATGGTGGTGAGTCTCATAGCAGTGTATAAACACCAGTGGAATGCAGAACATTTGTAATAATGAACAGTATCTCAAATCATAAGGCTCAGTTATTCTATTCTTGGTGTTGAAATGACTTATCTTTCATTGACTTATTTATTTAGCAAATATCAAATAAATGTCTATGGTATACCAAGCACAATGCTACCAAATTTGGGTCTACAACAATCAAAATAAAGAGACAAAACCCTTATTGTAATGATACCTACATTTTCGTAAGGAAAACAGCAAATAAACAGCTAAATGTCTATGTCAGGTGGTAGTAAATGCCACAAAGAATAATCAACCAGGGTAAGGGGAAAGAAAGAGACTTTAGATTGCCTACTAGGTCAACAGGAAACGACTTTCTGAGGAGATAACATTTGACCAGTACTTGAAGTAGAGACAATTAATTACAAAAACAATTACAAAAACACTGGGAAGGGCAGAATGACCAGTGTAAAGACCCTACAGCAAGAGTGTAGTAAGTGTATCTGGAGAATAATAAAGATGCCAGTATGTTTGTTATGGAATATGCAAGGGAGAGAATAGTAAGAAAGGAAATCACCTAGGTAGCACTGGGCCTTATGCGCCAAACCAAGGACTTTGGTACTTTTTTTTTTTATCATGGTAAAAAGCACAAAATACCATTTAACTATACGATGGTACAGGTGTACTGTTTCAATGTACGCATCAATATCATTAAGTATGTTTACATTGTTGTAAAAAGTATCTTTTGAACTTTTCATCTTGCAAATCTGAAACTCTAGACCCATTAAACGATGCCTCTTTTCTCTCTGTCCCCAGCTCCTGGTAGCCACCATTTTACTTTCTTGATTCTGTGTGTTTACCTCACATAAGTGGAATAAGAGAGTATTTGCCTTTCTGTGACAGACTTATTTCACGTAACATGACATCTGCAAGCTTCATGTTGTAGTGTATGACAGGATTTCCTTCCTTTTTAAGAAGGAATAATATTCCATTTTATGTATGTACCATATTTTGTTTATTTGTCTATGAACATAAAATCTTAGAGTTATTCTTGACTCCCCCCCCTTTTTTTTTTGTATCACACTGTACATCCATCTGTATTCTGCAGGCATTCAAAAACATTTTGTTGTGTAAATATTACTCTCTTTGGTCATTTCCCTTTTCCATTCAAAACTTTATTGTCTTTTTCCCTCTTCTAAAACAAGCTCTGTCTGATCTAATCTTGCTCCTGGAACTGTTGTTGCCATGGTGTCTTCATTATATTCAATTTCATTACTGGCATTCATCACAGCTAAAATAAATTAGTATTTGTGTAACTGTTTCTTTTGTACCTTTCTTATACAGCTACAGACGAGCACTGAACAAATCTTAGAACAAGTGTGAGTGTGTGTTTAAATTTTGTTGAGTGAATGCTGAGAATCTGTCCTTTGCTTTTGTAGATTTCTCTAATTTATAACTAGCTCTCCGAGTAATGGAATAAATTCACCTCATAAAACTTCAATAACGTGAAGAGGGAAAAAATGCTTTTTAGGGAACTAGAAATATCACCGAGAATACCAATTCATGCCAGATAAGGAACACAGCACAATATACATCATTTTATAAATAAAGTAACATGCACACATACCTATAAGGGGTGCAGCATGGTGCTGGTGTGTTAAATAACACCATCATTGATAGTGCCATAATAGAGATATAGATTTACGGTCATTGAAGAAGAAAAGATAACTTTTAAGACAGAAGGTTTAAAATATCTCATGAATGACATGAAATGAATGCATGCATTTAATTTTTGATGGGTAGAATTGGGAGGAAGAACATTTGAGGTAGAGGAACAACCTAAGCAAAGACGTGAAGGCACGAGATTACCAACAGACATGCAGAAAAGACTTTGAATGAAATAGTTTGACATAAAGTTTGAGTATTTTAAGTATTCTGTAGGGGAGTATTGGAATATAAGGGAGGAGAGAAGGTAAGGAGAACGCTCTATGGTATTCCAGGCTAGGATGTCTGCATCTGATTCACTAGACAGGCAGTGGAAGGCTGTGGAAGTGTTTTGAGAAGATGAGTGCAACGATCTGAACATCCCTCCAGAAGGATGATCTGTTAACAGTGGAAGATTTGAGGGAGAAAATGCCTGCCCCCTGTTATTCAATAATCCCAGCAGTAGGTGACAAAAAGCAAGTGGCGAGTCAACAGTGAGGATGCACAGCGAAGACGGGATGAATAGGCAATATATTTTAGAAATATACGTTACCACATCAGGTGATTGGATGACTAGGAGGAATTAGGGAGGGAAAGGTGTGCTCGGCGAAGATTTGAGGGGCTGGAGAATATGACAGAAACACATCACCAGGGGATAGTAGGAATAGAGAAGGAGGAACAAATATGAATTCAATTTTGAATTTGTTATAACTTTTAGGGGTACATGAGTCACAGAGAAGAAGGGAAAACTATGGGGAGTACTATGGTGGAGCAGTAGGAATGTGACTACAAGTCAGCTGGTCCGGTAAAGGTGGGGCAGGGGGATATTGAGTCGTGGTTGCAGAAAATAGAAAATTAAAATAAAAGTATGTATGAGGCATCTGCTAAGTATCAGGAATAAGGCTAAACTCCTCTATGCAATTTACAAAAACATATTCTTCACAACGGTTCCATGAGGGAAGAACTATTAGTTTGATTTTCTTGAAGAACAAATGAGTATGTTAAATAACTTGCCCAAGGATGCAGAGCTAGTAGGTGGCAAACCCAGGGTTAAGAGGCTGGTTCGTCTGACTTCAGAGGCCACTTGCATTAGTGGCACATCTCCTACTTTTCCCTAAATACTATGTCTTCCTATCCATGTCTTTGATAATGCAGTGTTTGAAATTTTATTTATGTTGCTGAGAAACAACTTGGGATATGTGTAGCTCTAAACACCCAGAACTAATAAAATTACATTGATCTGTAGCACGTCAAAATCACAGGGCAAAGCACTATCCAAAGTAATTCCAGCTACTTTTGCCAATTTAGCAGTAATTAGGTCTAGGGAGGCTCAGGAGTCCTGTGTTCCAAGCATATCGAGAAGATTATCTTTCACCACCAAGCTTCCAATTATATTTTGAAGATTGTTTTCATTACCATCCCAGGAAAGAGGCTGTTGTAACCTTGTTCTCTCCCCATTGTTCCAACCAGAATAAATCTGGCTTTATTTAAAAGAAAACAAACTAACAACTACCCCAAATACCTCAGACCAGAATATTTTATCTTTGTTTCTGGCATGAAAATGATGGTTGCTAAGAGATCCAGAGAAGTGAAAAAGGAAAATGAGACAAAGGAGGCTGAAATAATGTTTGCCTCGTTACTCAGAACAACATGCAGGTACTTTTCCTTTCTTTGCCTTCTTCCTACTTTTTAATGAATTGGCAACATTTTTTAAACTTCCTAGTGAATATAAATATCACCATTGTGCTACTGACCTATTTATATCCACTGGCTATTTCTAACTGAATCATGACATTCAAAACATATTAAATTTGAAATGTTTCCAATATCAGCAAGAAGATATTCTCTTGCTTTCTTTTTTTAAAAAAGTACCACTTGGAAAAAGAACTTTGGCATTACTATTGAAACCTCCCATAGAGATATCTGATGAATGCAAATAAAGGAACTGATAAAAAAAAATAACTGGTTCTACTTTGGGGATTGGTACGTGTTGTGTGTAATAATTACTGAGTTATACCTGCAGGCATGTACACCATCCAATAACAATGGTTTGGTAATATAATAAATACTAGTATGTATGTTTGGAAAACATTTGTAAAGGGCTCCTTTTGAGTGCATAGTCTCTTTAAGGTCTTATATGCAAGACTAGTGGAGACCTCTAAGGGTCTTGAATGTCACTCAAGATCATGGCATCATTCAGTTTGAATATCTTAGATATGTACAAACAAGTGATTTGATAAAATAATTGCTTTTATCAGATTCCAAACATTGGGAAATCAAGCCCGAGATACCACTGGACCAAGATTGTCTTCAAATCAAGACAGAAATTATTGTTTCATTTTCCTTAGTCAGGGGTAGACATATGAAAAATACTTTGGGGCCTTTTAAAGCTAGTATTTAGGGTTTGCAACTCATACATTTGGTACTGGTTTTTGCAGTACATTTACCTTATGACATAGTCATCATGGAGCTGACCACACTGGTACAGACAATTCTACATTTTTTTCTTTTAAATAGAATTTCACATATTGCAAATTTAGAAAGAAACACTGTCCACTGCTGACCAGCCAAATTAATTATTCTGTATTGATCAAAAGCAAAACAGATTGATTAGTTGCCTGGTTGTTTTAAAGGAGGAATTAGCAACAAACTATTTTCAGAAAGACAAGTTTTGAGAATCAGGGTAACAAACAAACTCCCATTTAATAAAAAGCTAATGTTAGTACTGTTAAATTATACTCTCCACACCAACTTCCTGTGCTTCCACAATAGAATTTTTTCAAGGATTTAGGATCTCTCTACAGTTATTTACTCTGATATTTATCAATGGTTTTGGTAATTGGTTAAGATATAGTTGGAAAATGACCTGTAAAAGACTGGAAAAGCCACTTTAATCAGTAATTTAGCTGAACATTTCACTCTTTCAGCTATATCAAAAGAGAAACAGATTTGAGAACTGACAGAAAATCTCTTGTAAGGATGCACTGATCCATGCCCCATTCTCACCTATGCAAGTATGATTGCCTAGTCCAAGATAAAACAGGCCAAGGACAACATTGAGTTTGCCGTCGCTTATCATGTGCTACCCCACACGGTATAGAATTTATTGAAACTTCACTGAGGCAAGCATCAATATTTAGACATCCCTGAGAGCAATTAGAGTGTAAGTTTCATGAGGGCTAGAACTACAATCATCACTGAATAATCCCTACTTTCCCATACATCACATGGCCTAGCCCACATAGGTACCCAACACGTACTGGGGAATGAATGAATGATTTATGAGAAATTTAGAAATTTAGATATTTCTCATATCTACCTCTTCTCTACATACATTTTATTATCAGAGCCTAATTAAAATTTGAACCATCTTGGGCTTCTGTCTTCATTGCAAGGGCCCATCTGGGCTCATCAATCTCACCCTCTTCACCAAACAACTCGAGTCACACAACATATGTTTAGTAATTTATCACCTTAAAAAAAAAAATAAAACTCTGCTAGGGAATAATTGCAGTCCAGAAAATCTCATTAGTGTAGTACAGCAAGTCCAATCCTCCTACCTAACTTTTCAACATTGCAAAAGAACAAATGCATGCCCAAATTCAAGAAATGATAGTATTTGTATGATCTGATTGCAATGGTGCACTGTTTATTATGGTATGGCTTTGGGATAGTTCAGTTCAAGAGCTGATGGAATCAACTTAGTGCTGTTTCCAAATATATATTAAAAAAAAAGAAAAGAAATGGTGAGTGCCAAAGGTGGGAGGTTATTTTTATTTTTATTTTTATTTTTTAAAAGAGAGAGCAAGTGGGGAGAGGGGCAAAGAGAGAGAGAGAGAGAATCCTCAGACTGGAGCCCAATGTGGGGCTCAGTCTCAAGACTGCGAGATCATGACCTGAGCTGAAATCAAGAATTGGGCACTTAACCGACTAGGCCACCCAAGCACCCCCAAGAGGTTATTATTTTTAATTATATTCACAGAAACAATAATTCTGCTGCATAAGATTTTTGAATATGTATGTTTCATGGAGCCTTGACCTTTATACCCACTAGAAAAATCTATTTAGGCAATAACCTTAAATGTCGAATGACTTAATGTTTTTAACATTTTACTTAATACTTGACAATGTGGTATTATTTTTTTAACTCTTGGAGTGGAATATCTTCGTATCCTACTCAAGTGTGTATTCTGCACATGTCCAGCAGAACACAGTTGAGTCTACCAGAAGCTGTCTGAAGTGGTGAGAGCAAAAATGCTAGACAATGGAGCAGAGAGTGCCTAAGGCCTGTGGGAAACAGTAGAATCACAAGTGACAAGTATGTGTTTGAGTGACAGACTTTTGAATCCTGACTTCCCTAACTATAACTTAACCTAAGTTTCTGTTTCTATCACATTACAGGGATAGTACATTCCTCAGAGAGTTCTCATGGGATTCATTGACCTGATGCCTGTAAAGCACTTATGCAGAGCCGGGCACTTCTCGAAAGCACAATAAATCTCATCTACTATTACCCTGCCCCATAATTTCTGTGTGAGGAAGGGCAAGTAACGTTAATCCTCTGGCAACATTGCTTCATCTATAAAAAGGGATATTAATCATACTTGTCTGTATAGAGGTGAGGATCTGACGGTACAGTGGAAAGCTCTGTGTAAACCATGGCTAATATTTAGTAGTTACTCTTAGTATTATTAATTGAATGCTCAAAAATGAACTGTTAGTAATTCATTTACCTTAATATTTATTCAATGTGCATATGTCCCCCTTGATGTGTGTGAAGTGGGTCCCTTCCAAAAGTGTATTTCAATAAGTGAATTAATGATACTATAACATTCATTGAACATATATTTAATATTATATTACCATGTATGCACTCACTAATTGAAACACGGAGTTTCTATGCTGCACTAAGCACAGTTCTAGACGCTGGGGAATGACAATGAATAACACTGATGGATTTCTCTCTCTTATAGAGATTACTTTGAAGAGAGATAGGCAAGGAAATAAGTGAATATGTCAAGTGATGAATAGCTATAACCAAATATAGGGTAAGGAGCCTAGAAACTGATGGGAGTCCGAGAAGTTCTCTTCTAAGAATGTGGCGTTTAACCAGAGAACTGAAGGGAAGAGGAGTAAGTCATGCAGAGCAAAGAGCAAGTGCAAAGTTCCTCAGATGGGCAACTGCTTCTCATATTAAATAGAAAATAAAGGGGCCAGTGTGTCTAGAGAGGTGTGAGCAAGGGGAAGAATGGTGGATAGTGTTCGGTTACACCCTGAATGATATGGAAGATTTGAGTGGAGGACTAATGAGTTTAACTTATATTGTAAAAGACTGTCTTATTCTGTTATGGCTGAAGTAACAAAAATACCATAAACTGGTGGCTCACAAACAAATAGAAATTTGTCTCTCACAGCTCTGGATGCTGGGATGTCAAATATCAAGCCATCAGCAGATTCGGTGTCTTGCAGTGAGGGTCCACTTCCTGGTTCATAAACAGCTGTCTCTTTGTTGTGCCCTCATAGGGCAGAAGTGGGAAGGGGAGGTCTCTGGTGACGCTTTCCTAAGGACACTAATCCCAATCATGTGGGCTTTACCCTTATGACCTAATAACCTCCCAAATGCCCCACTTCCTAATACCATTACGTTGGAGATTAGGTTTCAGTATATGACTTTTGGGGGACACAGAGATTCAGTCTATAGAACTTACCCTGGGTGCTTTGTAGAGACCAGATTGCAAGTAGAGCAGGAGTAGGAGGGAGATTGGAGAGTAGGTAACTGTGACAGTCTCGGTGGGAAGCACAGTGAATTAGATTAGAAAGTGGCCATGGGGATATGAAGCAGTTATGATTCTGGAAATATTTAGAAGCAGAGCTGAGGGAAAATACTGATGGTTTGGAGGTGGGTGAGAAGAAGAATAATGACCTTGAGAATGACACCAAGACTTCTGGCCAGAACTGCAAATGTAGAACAGAAATGCCATTAATTAAAGTTAGTTCCTACCTACTGGAGAAAGAGAAGATGTGAGAATAAATGAATTCAGCTTGGGACATGTGAAGTTTGAGCTACTTGTTATAAACCCAAATGGAGGTGAAAAGTAGAAAATAAAATGACCAAGTTCAGAGTTCACTGTTCACTGGTGCGGTCTAGCCCAGAGATGCAAACTTTGGGGTCATCAGCACATATGTGAGGTTTAAAACCCTGACACTGGAATAGCTCACCTAAGGAGTAAGAGAGAAGTCCAAAAGGGAAGCCTGTGCCACTCCCACATTTATAGGATGGGAGTAAAGAAGTTGCTAAGGAAAAAATATATATAGGTTTCCCTTTCTGCTACTAACAGATACTGACTACTGATCGGCCAGTGTTTTCCCAAAAAGAGCTTCTTGTATCATCTGCCTCAGAGATATCTGAGATGCTTATTAGTAATCTATAGTCCTGGTCCCACTACACGCTGACTGAATCAGAAACTCTGGGAGTGGGGCCTCAGAGTCTGTGTTTTAACAAGTTCCCCAGGTGAGGTTTGCACACACTAAAGTTTGAGAATTAGTGTTTCTGCAAAGTTTTCTCTCATAGCACATGTAGAAGATGATGCTATGTGTACAGCATATTGAGTAAATAGATAAAGGGCTGACGTGGTCAGACAGCATTGCCCTGGAACCCTGGCTTCCAGGCCTGCCTTATGGCCTGAGGGATCAATGTGCTGGTGGACTGGTAATCACTTCCGGCCAGATGAGAGTACTCTGGAAAAAAGCAGGGCAGCCCCAGTTCTGGCTGTCACACATACAATTCATTTGTAGCAAAACTGTAGTTATATTTATACATTTACTCTAGTGAATATGGGAGCTATTGAGATGACTTAATCAGAGATTAAGCCATATCTTACTTAAGATATCAGCCACAAAGGCAAATAATAGAAAAACATGCAAAAGTATAAAATAAAGATGATCTAACATCTAAAGGAATTCTCATAGTCTGGAAATTCCTGGTACCAAATTAAAAAAAAATAGAAAAGCTTCTTTAATTTCCTTATCACTAATGAGTTCTCTTCCTTGTTTTCCTCACACAGGCATTTAAAAATTAAAGGTTTTGTTTAACAGTTGTTTCTTTTTTTCTTTTATGCATTTAAGCTTAAGGCAATATTATGGTAACAGTTCCTAAAATCTGCTCAGTAAAATGTTAATGGTGCCATGGTTAATTTGGGACTAATTTATATCTTCTTGGTTGTTCACAATTCATATAATGTTATGAAGAAAGTGATTGAAGATGTAAAAAATGAACAAAAACCAGTTTGCTATTGCTCACACCAATATATCCCAGATGTATTTGATCAAAACAACTACTTTTTTTCTGAAGAATTGTATGTCTCAAAGGTCATTTACTGTTTCTCAGAACCCAATCTGGCATTAAACTTGGTCAAGAAAACTGTCTACAGCATTGACAGGTAAACAAGTCCAAGGTAGTTTAGCAATTTGCATACAGATAACCAGCAGGAGAGAAGTGATGATGAGCCAGGTGATTAGTCTAAAGAGGCTCGTTAGAGCAGGTGAATCTTGGCAATAAGGAGGGATGTTAGTAGAAAAGAAATGACAAGGCAGAAGGGAAACAGAATTAGCTGAGATGAACTTGTGTTTAGAGTCTGGGAGTACAGTGAAAGGGAGAATTTTTGTTTCGAGAAATTACGCATGGTGTCAAAACTCAAGCTTAGGAATTGAGATATGTGTATTCCTGAATAGTGTTGAGAAAGGTTTTTCGTCAGGGTGGTGTCCTTACTGACATTGGAGGTGAGAACTAAGAGGACTATTCCAAAATAATGTAGCCCTTGCTGCATACCATCCACCAGCAGCCATTTAATTACATCATGATTCTGTAGGGCAGGAATTTGGACCAGATGTAGTTGAGTCTCCAGGTTTGGTGGACTTTTCATGGGTCTAGGTTCATTGGCTGGCCAACTAGATGACTCCCCTTCTGAGGTTTTACCAACCATCTGGTGGGGCAGTGAGGTCTCATTGGCCACATCTCTTTCATTTTCCAGAAGGTTAACCTGAGTTTGGTCAGGTAGTTCACAGGATATCATTAGCAGCAGGAGAGGAAGGTATCTTGATGTATAGGCTACAAATTTGTATGATATCACTGCCACTGGATGCTATCAGTCAAAGAAAGCACAAGGCAGCCCTGATATAAGGGATGTAGAAATAGACTCCACCTCTTGATGGAGGAAGCTAAATACCATTGTGTTCTTTTTCGCAGTCCACCATAGCAGGTGATGAAGACTGCATTGTGGAGATGTCTTGTGAAACAGTGAGGAAAACAGGAAAGCAAGAGTCTTCTGGAAGGGGCACAGGCAGAAAGGGGAGTAAAGTAATATGCGATCATATAGACTGGCAGGATTTGTTATGGTTACTTTGTAGCTTTCTCTCAAATCCAGCCTTTGTAGTAATGATCAATACTCTGGCAAGGTTACCAAGGCTATCTTTAAACTCTGTCTCTTTAAACTTTATCTTCCTGGACCTATCTCCACAATGATTCTAGGTCATACGCTCTCCAGGTATTTATGTTCAAACAGGGCTGCTCTCAGACTTGGTAGTAACAACTGCAGACAAAGGTAAGTATGTCTCATAATATATTCTTCTTATTTATAGACCTGGCACTTTACAAAATTTAAAGATGTGGCCTTTGCTAACATGAAGCATAATGTTCTGAGTGTTTTTAATTTAAGGTTAATAATATTCCAGAACTGCAATTCCATATACTTTAAATGATACCTGGGAAGAGGGAGAAAAATGGAGATGAATACAAGCTAGCTAAAAATCTTACATCATTTTTAGAGTTTGTAGATACAGATTTGTTCTTTTAAAATATTACTTTTCGGGTGCCTGGGTGGCTCAGTTGGTCAAGTGTCCAACTCGTGATTTTAGCTCAGGTCATGATCTCAGGGTTCGTGAGATCCAGCCCCACATTGGGCTCTGTGCTGAAGAGTGCAGAGCCTGCTTGGGATTCTCTGTCTCCCTTTCTCTCTGCCCCTCCCTCATGCATGCATATGTGCATGTGTGTATGCTCTCTCAAAATAAAAATAAATTTTAAAAACTTAAAAAAATAAATATAGCAGCACTATCAACAATAGCCAAGTTGTGGAAAGAGCCCAAATGTCCACTGACTGATGAATGTATTAAGAAGATGTGGTGTGTATATGTATATGTATACATATACACATACATACACACACAATGGAATATTACTCAGTGATCAAAAAGGAGGAAATCTTGCCATTTGCAAAAATGTAAATGGAACTAAAGTGTATTATGCTAAGCGAAGTAAGTCAGACAGAGAAAGTTAGATACCATATGATTTCACTCATATGTGGAATTTAAGAAACAAAACACATGAACATAGGAGAAGGGAAGGAAACCTAGGATAAAAACAGAGAGGGAAGCAAACCATAAGAGACTCTTAAATACAGAGAACAAAATGAGAGTTGCTGGAGGGGAGGTGGGTGGGAAGGTGGGGAAAATGGGTGATGGGCATTAAGGAGGGCACTTGTTGGGATGAGCACCGGGTGTTATATGTAAGTGATGAATCACCAGTTCTCCTCCTGAAATCATTATTGCACTGTATGTTAACTAACTTGGACTTAAATAAAATGTTTAAATAAATAAATAAATTAAATAAATAAATAAATAAACAAACAAACAAATAAATAAATCTTTTAACAGGTAATACATATACAACAACAAACAAAATTAAAAGTCCAAAGATTATATGATGAAAAGTTATCCTTCTCATTCCAGTTCCCTGGTCCACTAATTCCTCTCACTGGGTGAACCACTGCTACAGATTTCTTGTTTATTCTTATAGAACTAAATGCATCTTTTTCTTTCTTTCCACCTTCATCTTCCTTTTTTACTTAAGGGGTGGTCTACTACATTTCCTGTTCTACAGTCTTCTCTACTTAACAAGTTATTCACAGATTATCTTGTAAATCAGTCTGGTAGTAAACACCAAGTTGTCTCATTGTTTTAAACTGCTCTATTGGCCTCCAATTATGTACCAAAATTGGATTGGTCTTTTACTGAGGACAACAATTATGCTCTCCAATATTTTGCATCTTTAAACCATGCTAAAATGAATGTTCACATTTAATGACACATTTAAATGAATGACATGTCTTAAAAATGTGCCATTTGTTACACATGCCAGTGTATCTGTGGAAAGAATCCTAGGACTAGAGTTGCTGGCTTAAAAAAGGATATATACATTTGTCATTTTGAAAAGCATTGCCCAATCAGGGCCTTTTCTGTGTGCAACTTTTAAATCATTTTGTTATAATTTACAAAACCTTTTCCTTTATGGTTTCTGCATTATGTGTCATACTTAGGATATTTTTTTTCTGACTCAAGATTGTAAATCTCTCATTTCTTTCCAGAACTTTGTTGTCTTATTATTTTATTAATTTACTTTTATTACATACATTATTTAATGTTTTTGATTGTTTAATCTGCCTTTATTTTGTGTAAAGTGCAATGTAGAAATCCAATTTTTACTGCAGATAAAATCCACGTATTGACTAAGATATACTTTGATTAGTGCTTTTAAATAGTGTCTTTGTCATTGTGATTAATTGTTGGTGTTTTCTTTCTTGTCTCTTGTTTACTAATGAACACCTCATCTGTCTGTACTAAGTATCAAACACTAGTTTTGCACAAGAATCTGCAACTAAGTAAAAGAGGCAAGTGTCACAGTTTGGAAAGGTTGATGAGGAACAGTCTGAGTATGGATTTGCCACCGAAAGAAGTAGAAAGAAGAGCATTGAGCCCAGGGAAATAAGAAGGAAAGCAGTAGTTAAAGGGAGCTAGACAAAGAAAGTTATGTGTATCCGTCTAGGTGATATCATATAGATACCGCAAGTGTATGCACATATAATGGAGGAGGGAAATGAGAAACCATAACCTTGTGGGAAGGGAAAGATAGAGAGGGATTTATGAGTAATATCAAATCCAAAAATTAATTAAGGAATTAAGATGAGATTTATGCTTGGTATTGGGGTCTACAGTGCCCGCAATCAATAGCATCTCCCTTCTCTACTCAGGTTATGACACAAAATTTTTCTTTCATTACTAATAGAGGCAAGATTAGAAGACATGGCTTTATAGCCATTAAGAAAGAGTGTTTGCTAATCCCAAACTCCAGAATTCTTTAGGCTTAACCACCTAGTGAAGGCTATACAAGCCTGTGGAAGCTTCCCTGGAGAAGAAGCACATCTCCAGGAGTAGCTGCAAAATTAGCACTTACCGCAGGCATCTTGCTCCCTAGAGGGTTAAGGATGGAACAGAACAAAGCTCATCCAGATGTTTCCAAACAGACACATTGCTCCAGATAACTCAAGCAGAAGTAGAATGACTAAAGGGTCAGAGAAAGGCAAAAACAGTATCCAAATCCCTCCTCTAGGAAACCAGGAGAAGGAAGTGTTCCCCCTAACATTAGACTTGTAAGCCGAATGAATGATGACAGAAATGATCCCTGAAATAGAACAAGAAGGGTAGCAGTTACAGCATGCTGAACAATTAAATATCTGATCATATGAGTAAAGGAATGAGGATGATCAATTGGAGGCCTGCTGTTAGAAAACCACCAGCCAAGGTTTTGGTGTTGTAGAAATAGGAAAGCATTTACTGAGAAGTTTTAGGAGTAAGTAGGTAAAAACATACAGTTTAATGTCAATGACAACAAAGAAGAAAAGCATGATAAACACTTGTTTTATGGTTGTATCATAAAGAAATCTACAATGATTATGTTAACAATACATCTTTATATATTAAAACTGTCCTTGTTGTGGGCAGTTCTCACACACACACAGTACTTTACTGACCTATCTCTGTACCCCACAAGATAATCACTAACTATTATCCTTTTTTTAAGTTTATATATTTATTCTGAGAGAGAGAGAGAGAGAGCGAGAGAGCAGGGAAGGGGCAGAGAGAGAAGGAAAAAGAGAATCACAAGCAATCTCCATGCTGTCAGCACAGAGCCCGACACAGGGCTTGATTTTGCAGTGTGAGATCGTGACCTGAGCCAAAATCAAGAGTCGGATGCTTAACCAACTGAGCCACCCAGGCGCCACACTATTATTCTTAATAACTGGCATAGTTCTTGAAATTTTGGAAGTTTGCTAAGCTTCAAATATGTAATTGACTTCCTGTAATAGTATTTGAATGGTTAATTCCAGAAATTAAATGAAAAGAAAAAGATGTCAACTACTTAGCAACAGAATTCTGGAGCTGGAAATGCACACAGTAATCACCAGGAGCACGATGTTCTTTTCTAGCTGTGCTGCCTATGCAAATTCTGACTGCTTTGAGCCTCTATGTAACATACATATATATATGACACATGGGCCATTACTGTCTGGACCCACACCTACTTTATGCCCTACCTCTTCATCAGAACTCCCTACTCAAGGCACAGGTTAATAATAGAAGTGTTTTTAATCTTAATAATTTCCAAATAGGGGTGCCTGGGTGGCTTAATGGGTTAAGCGTCCGACTTTGGCTCAGGTCATGATCTCGTGGTCCATGAGTTCGAGCCCTGTGTTGGGCTCTGTGCTGACAGCTCAGAGCCTGGAGCCTGTTTCAGATTCTGTCTCCCTCTCTCTCTGACCCTCCCCCATTCATGCTCTGTCTCTCTTGGTCTCAAAAATAAATAAACATTAAAAAAATAAAAAAAATCGAATTTCCAAATAATGACATAGGATGTAAACCTGATTTCATTCTCATTTTGTATTACCCACCAGTTAATTTCATACAATAATATTTAATAATACTGAACTGAAGGATCAGTTAACTTAGCTACAATTGTGGATTAAATAAATGACTTAATTCTGTTCTAAATTTTGGAATTCATATATTTATTAATTTAAAGTATAAAATATGCAAAAACTATAGGAGGAAGGTAGTTTGTAATGGTATCATTATATCACACATCTATTATCATGTCATAAATCAATAGATTTGTGTAAATTACAAGACAAATACACTTTATGGATGCCTGCCTTAAAGATGCTTGTGTATATGCTGCCCAAGCCAGCAGCATCAACCCCAACTTGGAAATTTAGTATGCAAAATTGAGCTCTAACCCCAGACCTGCTAAGTGAGAACTCTGAGGGTTGCGACCCAGAAATCTGTGTCACAGCTAGTTCTCCGGGTGATTCTGATGCATACTCAAGTTTGAGAACCACAACTGTATGGGAATCCACCCTGTCTATTCTAAAATTCTCTCCCTGAATAAGAGAAGCTGAAATTGGGTCACAATAAAACAATAGTGCATTCCAGAGACATGGAAATAGTGAATTATAGTGTCATACGGAATGTCTCTCTTAGGTAAATAAATATTTTGATGGGAATTTTTGTCCTTTTCTTGGTCTGGCAAAGATAGATTTAGGATTCAAGTGTTTATATAATACAGAATGAAAGATGTCCATATAATTTACCACTTTACAACAAGACTAAAAGTCATAGCTATATCTCTTCAAATCCACTGAATATGACTCTGACATATTGTTCTTTCAATAAAAATGATTCTCATTCTCCAAAGATAAATTAGCTCACCAGTACTTTTACAGGAATATTTGCAGGATCATCTTGCCTTCGGCCCTTAGGACAGCCAAAGGAACAAAGAATGTCACCAAAAAGCAGCTTTAAGTTTTGCACAAAACATTTTACCTTACAGTAACCACCAAGTGGTTCGGTTTGTGTAGATAAGGGAACACCTAGGTTTTCAGGTCCCTAAAGATTCTGCTAACTTATATGGCTTCCTGAGAATTAACTCAACATTGTCTGTATTACTAATCTAATGTTGTTCATAGGATTCTGTACTGTTGGTCTTCTTGTTACAGTGTGTAATAGTTTAGTCAATCGATTTCCTATTGTTCACATTATTTAGGATGTTATGAACATTACTTTAACTAAAATCCTTATGCTTAGACACTTGTTTGACGATTTTTCCCTCAAGATGTATTTCTTTCAATAGCATCTTTGTGCCAAAAGGCATGTATATTTTTAAAGCATTTGATACATATTGTTATACTGTCCCAGACACCTGATACTAAATAGCAATTCAATTTTCAAGGCATTCTTTTATTCATATGCATGTTAACATTAGATGGTAATGCTATTTTTCTTCTTTTATCTAGTTATCACATTACATGTACATATTATGTTTTTAATAAGATTTTCTTTGATTAATAGTGAGTTTCAGCATTTTAAAAATTTCTTACTAGCCAATAGTATTTCATCTTTTATTTATTTCATTTACCAACCTTCCTTTTGGATGGATTTTAAGAGCTTACTGATCTTAAGAGCTCTTTGTATAGTCATGATGTTATTCCATTAGTGATATTAATAATACACTACATTTACTTCCTCAGGTATTCTGTTTTTTTTTTATTTTTTCCTTGGTTTTAATGAGATATAATTGACCTATAATATTAGGTAAGTTTCAAGTATACACTGTTGATTTGATCGTGTTTCTATTACTTCATGTGATAAGCTTAAACAATGTTATCTATCCCGAAGTTATGTGGGCTCATATGTATTTTCTTCCAGTACTTTTCTTTTTTCATTTAAACCTGTAATACATCTGCAGCTAGTTTTGATGTAAGTGTAAGAGTCATTTCTTCTAAAGAACTCCCCATTTCAAGGTAATATAAAAGAGGAAAAAATGTGAAACTCTCAATACTACTTGACTAGTTGAAAAGTGTAGAAAAATCCTGTCTTCTAATCTACAATTTGTTTAATGGCATTTTGTCATTGTGTTTCTTGTATGTCAGTGAATTGACTGGCAATTTACTGGTTGATGTGAGATAGAAAGCAAACGATTCACTAATTCAGAGCTTTCTCCAGTTAACTAGCTCCTTCTCAGATTTTTATATGAGTTTAAGGACATTGCAGTGAGCTTTTCTTCTGACGATGATCCCAGTAAGCTATTTGTTTCAAAGCGTAGCTGTGATTATTCTGGAAAGTTGCAGCTCAAAACATATAAAGCTTTGTTCCCTTAGTCCCTCTCTATTACTCTCTGTTGTCAGCTGACATAATGTAAAGTCTGTTCCTAAGGCCAATCGCTGATTTTCCTCAGTATGTGTCTCCTTTCAGGGGAAACTAAACCATGTCTTTCATCCATGGAGGTCTGAGGCAAAGATAGCATTTCAGCGCCTCATGGACTCAGACATTCCATTTAGCTTTCAAAGTAGCTTTGAGCTGATCTTTTCTTATCAGACCCGTGCATTCCTCAGGGTGCCCTTCTGTAATCATAGAGCAGTATGTTGGGTACACTACAGACACTCTGGCCTGGTGGACTCCAAATAGAATTGCCCAACAGAGACTCCGATCTAATTCTTACTATGCCATTCATTAGCTTTCAATTCCTGCTAAACCTCCTTAATCTTACAGTCTTTCAAATTTTGTATCTGCAGTGAGTGATAATAATGCTGATATATTCTACCAGGAGACTGCTAGGGATTAGCTAATTAATGGTCACAAAGAGCCTTTTAAATAGGAAGTACCAAATATCTTCCCTGGCATAAAGCAAAATCATTTGCTTGTCTTTTCATCTGCCCTTTGTTGTCATCTGTCTTCTATCCTCTGCTTTTGGAGTGCTTAGGCCCATCTACTTTTCAATTTAGTTCCTTCCAAAAGACTTTTAAATACAATCAAAACTACTTTAATTCCCAATTATGGGTAAGAGATCCTGCTTCTCTATAGCTTAGTTCCTGGGGAGTGTGAATTATAAAGTGCTTCTGATTCATGGGCCATCGGAATGTTTAAAATATCCAAAACAAAAGCCCAACATATATAGCATAAGGAAATTTCATGAGATCAGAATCCATAGTACCAGAAACTTCACTTAACTGGAAAGCATTTTCCTGACAATTCAGCTTTCATGAAACAAAGAGATCATGCAATCATAAATATGGTATACACAAATATAAAAATATACACACAAATTCAAGGATGTTTCACACCCTGATCAGTCTCCTCTGGAGATGTATCTATGGACTAGATGGCTACATAACTTATCATTCAGGGTGCACCTGGGTGGCTCAGTTGGTTAAGTGTCTGACTTGGCTCAGGTCATGATCTCATGGTCTGTGAGTTCAAGCCCCGTGTCGGGCTCTGTGCTGACAGCTCAGAGCCTGGAGCCTGCTTCAGATTCTGTGTCTCCTCTCTCTGTCTCTGACCCTCCCTGCTCACACTGTGTCTCCCCTCCCCCCTCTCTCTCAAAAGTAAATAAACATTAAAACAATATTTAAAAAAAAATTCAAACCAGAACACTTTTGAGAGCAAAAGAGGCACTCTCCCTGATTCTGCCAGGTCAGGCTTATACCAGAGCCATTCCAGAGAAACCAAGATGGATGGTCATCCCATCCATATGTCTACTGAATCATAATAATTGACATTTACATTAATGATACCGATTGATTCAGCCGGGATTTTTAGTTTCTCTGTTATTGACAAAAATAGAAACACAGAAAGGTTTTCTGTTTAAGCCTGTGTTAATTAATTTAATTAGAAATTTCTGTTTACTAATCATTCTAGCAACATTGAGTCCTCATAATTCAGAACCAGGGCAGTAATTAAACAAAACAATTGTCTGTTTTCAGGGCATCAATTTTATGCTTTCTGTTTTGTAATGGCCCCATCATATGCATGCCCATTCTGAACTCCTGCCCTCCAGGGATGTGTAGTGGAAGGGAGTTTGGGCTGTAGATGGGAACAGAATATGACACCTCAAAGTGTGCCATATTCACATATGGATTATTTTGAGCTAAAGGCAATCAAGACCCAGGGGACTCAGCAAAAGCTTTTTACCTAACCATTATCTGCCTAAAAGAATTTAGAATGAGGGCCTGCAACAGAGGTAACATTTTTATCTGAGAGACTTATCTGTGTAGGAAGGCAGACATCTATTTACCAAACATTTCTTCTTTCTAACTTCCTGTGAATTGTCTTCCTCCCCTTTGAAGCTCCAGGCCCCTGTCCCTTTCCTTAGCTCAGGTTGGTACATAAGCCTCAATTGCCTGAATACCTTTGAGTCTCCTATCTTTGTAGGACCCCCACATGCACACATGTGCATATGTAATTAAAATTGTTTGATTTTCTCTTGTTAATCTATTATGATGGGATAGAGTGGTCTCAGACAAGAACCTAGAAAGGTAGAGTAAAAATTATTTTTCCTCCCCAACAGCTGATGGGGTGCTAAGTCCTTTGACCTTGTCCAGGACTGCATTATCTTAGCAGACTATCACTCACTCCAGAAGGGGTCATATGAGCAGGTACTGGCTCCCCACTCAGTTGCTATGGCTCTAACCATTTCCAGCTATGAACTCAAGAGCCAAGAAAGAAGCTTTTTTTTTCTGATTTCAGTGTGAGTAAAAATCACTAGCAGGAGTTACTGGGCCCCACGCTCAGAGATGCTGATTGCTCAAAACATCCCAGGTTATTTGAAACAAGTGGCCATGGACCCCTTTCCCCAAGAGAATTGTTTCCAAAATTTAAACACCAAAATTTGAATGATACCCTATCTATGGTCCATAAATATGTTTTTCCCTGTATTTACATTGTAGCAGGTTTGACATTGATGGCTAAAACTTGAGATGCTAAACAATTCTAATATTTCCTGTAAAATAAGGAACAAGTAGGAAAACTTACATTACTTATGAATAATTTAACTTAAATCTTAAATCATTTAAAACTGTAAGTTAATTTAAGAACCTTCCCCCCATGGGGCACCTGGTGGCTCAGTGGGTTAAGCGTCTGACTCTGGACTTTGGCTCAGGTCATGATCTCATGGTTTGTGAGTTCGAACCCTATGTCAGGCTCTGCCCTAACAGCATGGAGACTGTTTGGGATTCTTTCTCTCCCTCTCTCTCTGTCCCTCTCCCACTCATGCTCTTTGTCTCTCTCTCAAAATAAATAAATAAATAAATAAATAAGTAAATAAATAAATAAACAATCAGATTAAAAAAACAACAACATAAAAATAATCCTTTCCCCCCAAACCATACTTCTTCAAATGCCTCAGATTATTCTGAAGCAAATGGCCAGTGGGCATCATGCAAACTGAGAAACACTGTTATTAAAGCTCAAGATCAACTTAACTGACCATGTCAAGGCTTTATATTTCATGTCAGTGATTGTGTAGATGTATAAAATGGATCCTGCACCTTTAGGATATTATTATTGTTTTTTTTTTATCCAACAGACCATAAGAAAACATAATAGTGTTTTGGGAATGTTTTATAATTTCGTGGAGAAAATGGCCATTCAAAGTATATTTTATTTCCCTGATTGTTTAGAAAATGTTTGGATACCTATGTGTGTTTCTGGACTTAATCCATCTTCCCAATTAGGCTGAAAACATTCCAAGACATAAGTTGTTATTACATTCGCTAATAATAATAATAATAATAGCCAACAGTTATATGCTAAGTGTATGCTAAGTGATATACGCATAAAGTCACTTAGTAGAGTTTATTCATTCTTTGATCAGTTAGTTCCATAACTATTTATTTGCCTTCTATGAAATGTTACATGTTATGTAAGATGCTGTTGATTATAAATTGATCAAATTAGATCTTGAATGAAAAAAACATGCCATAACTCAATGCCTTTTTTCATAGGTTCATTTTTCAAGCTGAGTCCTCATAAAATGTAGCAAAACAACAAAAAAGCAATGTGGCAGATGTTTTGACATCAATAAGGAATAAAGTTTCAAGATTTTTTTTTTCTGCAATGGGAAAATACTGGAGTTCTCTCTGTGTTCAATTATTGGAACTCTCCAAAGGCCCATTGTGAAAGCCATTACAAATTCTTGCAATAAGCCGAAAATACAGAACACTGAAACAAAAATACAATAAAATAACTGCAAAGATAGATATTATCTCTAACATTCACAATCCCTGAGCTAAATTAAAAAAAAAATTAAACAACCATAGCCACAGAAAAGTTTCCTGAGAAAACAGTAATTCAAATCAGAGAATTTGGCTATTTACTAGTTATAAGCCATCATAACTGAATGATTGAACTAAGCCCCACTTGCTTCATCTATAATATGAAAGAAAATAATGCTTATTTTACAGAGCTGTTCTGAGTATTAAAGAGTTAATAAATTTCAAATAGCCCTGTGTATGGCACATAGTAAATGCTTGAGAAATATTAGCCATTAATTTGCCCTGTCAATTCATTTAATCCATTATTTCTCAGTTCTATTTTCTATAGTATAAGCACAATAGTGTATAATACTTGGGGCTGTAACGATTTCATGGGTATTTAGATCTCATAAGATGTCTGCGATCTTAGGGATAAAAATTAAATAACTAAGTCATTTTTCAAAATACAAGCAGAAGACCATTCATCTTATTCCTTAAAATTCACAATTCTAATTGTGCCTGATACCAGAGGTTTGAAGACAGCTTGCTTCTTTTATACTGATCTGGGGTTGTATATTAAGCACTCCTTGCCTCAGATTCTGTACCTTATAGGAGTATAATTGAGAGGCCTTCAATTACAGAGAAAAGAACTGATGAATTGGTAAACTGTTCCCCTTGTGGGAATAATGTCTCAGACTCAATACAAATACAAATTACATTGAGAACAAGCTTGACAACTGTTTCTGAGTTTCATTATACAGAACTTCTTACAACCCCACCAGCCCCACCCACCTCTGTATTTTTTCCTTTATTACCTTGTCATTTTATTACATATTTATAAGATCTCTCAAAAAATTCTGCGGAAAATTCAAGGAAGGCTTAAAGGCTTTAAGCCTTTAAAGGCTTAAAGTATGGTAGATGAGGTTGTGCTTTCAAAGGTACAAATTTTGGTATGTGAGAAATTTAGTCTGTAGGACTGATGTTTAAACTGTGTCTTCTCCTTGAGGCAACTCCCAAATGCCACTCTCCTCACCTGAGCACATTAAGGGAGCCCTTCGACATCTTCTGGATGGCTCTTGATCTCTATCTTGACGAACTGGAATTAAACATTAATTCCCAGGACAGACTGTTTGAACTCTAGCTAGGGACTATGCAGGTACCTACCTTGGCTTTTTCATCATGGAAATGTTTGATTTTTCTTCATTATTTAGCCACATATATACTGAAACATCAACATTGATTTTTCTATTCCATACCAAAACCTCTAAAGTAAGGGATAATATTTAGTCACACTCTATTTAGGTAAAAATGTTTGCTAATGACAATGCTTCATTATTTGCCATTATTAGAATAACCAGAACAAAGACTGAAATTTTTAGCTTAATGATTGATTTGGAGAGGAAAACGATTGATTCTGTCATCAAACAGGCAGAGGACTAAATAGGGTGGTTGCAAATGTCTTCACTTGCTTCTACCTCTTGTCAGCACCTACACATTCAAAATTTCATATTTCCTGTTTTATTCCAGTAACAAGGCAATCTAGTAGCCAGGTCTTAGAATGGGAAAAGGGGAGTGTTAAAAAGATTTTTTTTTTGATAGCTGACATTCTTGATACATTTGAGTTCACACAACTATACCAGGAAGAGAGAGTGTGTGTGTATGTGAGTAGGGGTAGCTCTTACTTGGCTCACACAGAGTGATTTTCCTAGAAGATATTTTTTAAAGGAAATTGTATGTGTGAAGAAATGATGCAGTCACTATTCTCAGTTAAACTTTCCAAATATGTGTAAATCTCATACATTCCACTGTGTTGTTTTTTTTTTATTTTCCATCCAAGATTTTAGAGCATCTTCTGCTAGTATCTCTCTCCCCACTCCTCAAATCTCATACATGATCCAAGACTGAAGTTTGGGCTCAGACAGACACACAAAATTACATGAAATATTTGAGAAAACTCCCTTTCTTCTTCCCTCCCTCCACTCCTCCCTTGTCCTTCTTCCTTCATCCAACTTTTGTCTTTTCTTCTTTTCTTCTCTTGTCATTTTAAAGGTATTTTGGATTATAATTCATACGATCCCCAGGTCAAGTTAAAAAGCCGATCTCCTTAGGCACCTGGGTGGCTCAGTCGGTTAAGCATTCAACTTTGGTGCAGATCATGATCTCACAGTTCGTGAGTTGGAGCCCCGCATCGCACTCTGTGCTGACAGCTCAGAACCTGGAGCCTGCTTCAGATTCTGTATCTATCTCTCTCTGTCCCTCCCCCACTAATGTGCTGTCTCTCTTTCTCTCTCTCTCTCTCTCTCTCTCTCTCTCTCTCTCTCTCTCTCTCTCAAAAATTAACTTTAAAAAAAGAGGCCAGTCCCTTGGGGTACCTGGGTGGCTCAGTGGGTTAAGCATCTGACTCTTGATTTTGGCTCAGGTCATGAACCCAGGGTCATGCGATCAACTCCCACACTGGGCTCTGTGTGGACCATGGAGCCTGCTTAAGGTTCTCTCTTTCCCTCTCTCTCTGTCTCTCCCCCAGTTGCTCATGTGTACGAGTGCACACTTCCTCTCTCTCTCAAAAACTAAAAATAAAAAATTATAAGTAAAAAGCCAGTTTCCAGAAAGGGAACCACAGAGTCTTATCACCATTTAATGCAGTCTTCTGTTTCTCTTTAAGTTTGTTTCACTGACATTTAAGTATATACAGTGAAGAATTTAACACTAATAAAAATTTTGTCCCTTGATTTACCTTTTCAAACTATAAAGTTGGCATAATGTTTTGAAATAGTACCCAGTATTGGTGGGCATAAGTTGAAAAATGGCATTCTCATAAACAAGTGATTAAACCATATACTGTATACCACTAGGGAAAGCAATTGGCAGTAATCTCAAAAGTATTAAAAATACACATAAATTGTGATCCCGTAACTACATTTCTAGGAATCTATGCTAATAGGGCAATTCAACATATACACAAACGTTTTTAAGCAATTTTGTTTATTATTCATAATGTTAGAATATGAGAAATTTCTTGAGTATCCAACGATTAAAGAATTAATAAATCAATCATAAATGGAGTTATGATAGCATTAAAATCATATTTGTTTTCAAAGAAAAAGTATGCTATCTCTGTGTTTTTCAAAAAGATTTAAAAAATATGCCTAGGCAATAATACTAAACTAGAAAAAGAAGTTTTAAAAGTGTGATCATGTATGATTCAATTCTGAAACTATATACATATATATAATATATGTATGAAAATAATAGAATGGAGTAAAATTTTGGTGTTCTATTCAGTTACCTCTACATGGTGATATTATTAGAGGTTTTAATTCCTTTTTAGACTTTTCAGTATTGTCTACAATGTGCAAGTATAATTGCTTCAATCTGGATTAAGTTCATTTTTAAAATATCAAATCATTTTCCATCTGTTCCACTGTTCACAATGCACAGATTCTTACTGCTATTAATTTTGCTACTATCTTCATAATATATCTTCTCTGCACTATACACATTTAAGCTTCCCAAATGCTTCCATTAAATTTCTTACGTTATCTTTGATTAATAAAGGTGACTGTTGCAAAATATAAAATATTTATCTAGATTGATTTTGTGAAAAAGATGACCTCATTTATAATGCCAGAATGAATACACTATTAATAGACAATGTGATTCAAAGAAACTGAGAATCTTACATGCATGTGAACCTTATTTAACAATATATTAGCAATAATAATATTCAGGGAATTGCTACAAATTAGTGAGATCTTATTATTAGCCTGTTTGTACTACAGCTCTCTGCTGGCAAGAGTGACAGGAATTTTCTAATGCCATGGTTTATACCTAATGTCTTATGAGGAGCAATTTATCATTTATTTGATGAGGTTGGGACCAAATTTTATAAATGACACTATTATGCTTTTCTGAATGTTGTCAGGCCACTGGGTGGAAGTGCATCATATTAACTGAATTTCAGAAGGCACTCTTGTGAAAAAAATTAAGCTTAATGTTCCAAATATGTTTTAATTTCAGATAATTTTCACCATTATTATATATTACAATCAGATGTAAATGTTAATGACATATTGGCATGCTGTGAGAGCTTTCAAAATACAATGAATGTGTCAGCTATTTTTCTTAAAAATCAAATAAAAAATCATGAATAGTCTTCTTAAACAGTGACACTTAAAGTGAGCTCCAAATAAACAATTGAAGCTTGGCAGAAGGAGAAATGGGCCAGTAGGAAAAGGGTCCAGAATACGGAAACTTCTAAGGCAAAAGGAAAGGTTGAAGAAAACTGCTCGGTGGAGGGGAAAACTTATAGTGAAAGGAGATTTATTTAACAAATGTTTGTAAATCATCTACTCAGTGCCATGCATGAATTAGTACTGGGGATTTGGTGATGAGCTAGAGAAGGAATGAGGCTGGGGAGTGGAGATGAAAAGCATGACATAAACACATATACATGTGCAGAGAGGACACCTCCATGTAATCTGGAAGACCTAACCCAAACTGGAAAAAAAGGAAAGACTTCTGGAGGAAGTAACCTAGAGCAGAGACCTGCAGGAGGAAATCCTAGCCAGATTGGTAGAGTCAGAGCATCAGATCTAGGCAGACATGGAGGCTGGAGGGTGTGAGAGCCCAAGACAGTAGAGAACTAGCCAGTCAAGGAGCTTAACAAGCTCCACTACGGCTGAGTGTGGAAAGCTTGGAGGAGAGGGATCCTGGTAATGGCTGAGCAGGGGGCGGGGTTAAACATGCAAGGTGTTTTCAAGTCAAGGACTAGGATCTCTTTGTTTTTTTGAAGTTAATACTTTATTTTACTGTTGTGTTGTGTTTAAAAACAATTTAAAAGCCGAAGTTCAGAAATGATTCACAATGCAACCAAGAGTTCTATAAATTAACTTGGGGTTCCTGGGTAGCTCAATTGGGTAAGCCTCTGACTCTTGATTGGGGCTCAGGTTCTGATCTCATGGTTTGTGGGTTTGAGCCCCACATGGGGCTCTGCACTGACAGCATGGAGCCTGCTTGGGATTCTCTCTCTCCCTCTCGCTCTGCCCCTCCCTCACATGCATGCTGTCTTCTCTCTCTTTCTATCTCTTCCTCCCTTTCTCTCTCTCAGAATAAATAAATAAACTTTAAAAAAAGAGTTCTATAAATTAACTTAAGTTGTCTCAAATATTTTCTTTGGGTTAAATTCCAAGTTATGACATTAGACTGTGTACACAATATCAAAATCACTGGTTGGAAAGTGCAGGATTGGTCAACTAGTTTTAATCTACTTTATTCTAAGTGATTTAAATATAATAACAATTTTTTCAATTTCTTTAATGTTTATTTTTGAGAGAGAGAGCGAGTGGGGGAGGGGCAGAGAGCGAGGGAGATACAGAATCTGAAGCAGGCTCCAAGCTCTGAGTTGTCAGCACAGAGCCTCACACAGGGCTTGAACTCACAAACTGTGAGATCATGACCTGAGCTGAAGTCGGACACCCAACTGACTGAGCCACCCAGGCGCCCCAACAATATTTTTTTAAATAAATATAGCCATGTTGAAACAGTGATTCACAAAATTATTGCTTTAGTACATTTCTGTATGATTGGGAGTTAATGAATTGGTTACGCACAGAACTTCTTACAGTTACATAAAACAGTTTGTTAGCATTTACACAAGACCTATTCTTTGCAAGTTCCAAACTTTACAAACATTAAGGTTGCAAATAAACTCCCCTGTAAAACTTCTGTTTTAAGGCCAAGAATCATTACTATTATTATTATTTTTGTATGCATCACTAACTGTTGACTTTCTGCTTGGGGCTACTTTCCCCACATATGACTTTTTATCAGTTAAAATTATGTGAGGTTGACTGGAGAACACGTATGGCACTTGCAGAGGAGGCCCTTGAGTGTCCACTAGTTTACCTGCCATCTAAGTGGTCCTGAAGGTTGCTAGCCATGTGGGAGAGACAAATTATTGTATCATCAAACTTAAGGTCAATTGAGATAATAGCTTTCAGTATAAAATCTAAGAATGCTGTACTATAGTATATGAAAAAAATCATATCTGTATATTTTTAACATACATATTTGGCAATATCTCTCTTTCCAAACAATACAAAGATCTTAGAAATAAGTCCATTCACCCCTTGCATCTTCCACGTTATTGTTTTCTAGTATTATTGTCCCCCTTCTTTTGTATCACTTTGCCTCATAATTAGTCATTAACATGATTGTATCAAAATTGGTCATTAATGTGATTAGAAGGACTGTGATCTTTATTCTAAGAGAAGTGGGAAGCGTTTACTTCCAAAAAACAGGGAGATGACAAAATCAGATGTGCATTTTTAATTTTTTTAAAAGTTTATTTATTTTTGAGAAACAGAAACAGAGCATGAGTGGCGGAGGGGCAGAGAGAGAGGGAGAGAGAATCCCAAGCAGGCTCCAGGCTCCTAGCTGTCAGGACAGAGCATGGCACAGGGCTTGAACCCTTGAACCACAAGATCATGACCTGAGCCGAAGTCGGATACTTAATTGACTGAGCCACCCAGGCACCCCTCAGATATGCATTTTTAAAAGGTCACTCTTAGAAGCATTGTAGGAAACGTTGGTTTGAAGGGAGCAGTTAGTAAAGGGAGACTGGTCAGGCAGCTAATACAGAACTTCAAAAATTAGGTAAAAGTGATTTGGGTGGCAGTTGTAGTAGAGACTAAGACTAGTTATAGAAAGACTAAGGCGTTTTTCTCCAGCATCTCCTCTCCTAATGACTGAGACTCTAGATGGGCAGTCAACCTACTCTCTTTAAAATATAAACCCCATATTCCCTTCTGACAGTGCAGAGAGGCAGAGCCTTTACTCTGCAATGATAGTGACTCCTCTGTTTTCTAAGTGTCCTCTGAGGCAGACATCATTACGCCTTTTAAAAGATTCATTTAGGGGTGCCTGGGTGGCTCAGTTGGTTAAGCATCCGACTTTGGCTCAGGTCATGATCTCACCATTCATGAGTTCGAGCCCTGCATCGTGCTGTGTGCTGTCAGCTCAGAGCCTGGAGCCTGCTTCAGATTCTGTGTCTCCCTCTCTCTCTGCCCCTCCCCCCCTCACACTCTATGCCTTTCTCTCTCAAAAATAAATAAGCATTAAAAAGAAAATTTTAAAAAGATGTTTAAAAAAATAAAAAAATAAAAGATTCATGTAATAATATCTACTTCATTGTTACAAAGTTTAAAAGGGATAGATTATTTGAAAGGTCTTTGGAAACTATAATCGTTTTATTATGCTTATGAAACAGCAAAATGCACAAACCCTAACTAATATCCCTCCATCAATATTTATTTATCAAACACTTCCTTTGTGTTTGACCCTGTGCGGGGCATCATGGAAAAACTAAACGAAATTTGTGCACATATTAGTGTGTGATTTAAAGAAGTGTTTAAATGTAAATAAAATTAAGGGAACACTAAAAATAATGAGGCGGATGTAGACCTTAGACTCCAAACATAGATCATGTTTCTGTTTTAAATCTGTGAGAACTGTGCTGAGTTAACCTTGAAATACAATTCATCTCCTCTTGATTTTTTATTTAGAAGTGTCGATTGCCCTAGGGAGTGAATTATCATCTTGTGAGTGAACTTGAGAAGTTTCTGGTAGAGATTTCCCAGCAGTTGGAACCCAGCTGATTACTATATCTGCCCAATGTCATGGCCAGATCCTCATGTTTATGTTTCATTGTAATCCAATTGGGTAAACACAATCTTAAAGGTTTACAGATAGCAGAGGTTCCAAGAGCCTTAATTTTTTTTTGTATTTTTCTTCCTGTAATGGAAGATTCTGCTCACAGGAAAAAATGAACAAATAGATTATATTCTCAGTAAAATCATTACAAACTCATCTAAACTGTCTCTGGTTCCTTCTCATTTCTGCCACAGCCTTCCTAATCTAGACCAGGTTGTTACTGAGAGCGCATTCACTTGTCCTTTATGAAAACACTATTTGTATTATCACTGAGTCTGTGGTGCTGCAGTTAGGTCTGTGTTCCAATGAATATAAAGGTCAAACTTCCGTAAAGCAAATACATTTTGGGGGAAAAACTAAAGTAAACTTTTTGTTTCTCACTTATGGAATGTCAATTTGTGAATAGAGTTGATTATATACACTCATCTTTATTTGACCTAAATTTCATTTTAGAATTTGCTAAAAGATAGAGTTCAGTCATGGTATAAAAGGTATTATGGATTAATATTTTTAAAATTATCAAAAGAAATTTAGGTGCAGAGAATGTATCAGAAGATATGTGTTTTAGTTCTTGTTTTTGTACAAATCCCAAATGTCTCAAAAACCTTAAAAAGACTATCAGGAATCATCCCACAAAAACACTGGGACCATGCCTTGGGGTTTGGATTTTAGTCTAAAAGCAATTGTGAGCCCCTATAGACTTTTTTTAAAAATTTTTTCCAATATATGAAGTTTATTGAAAAACTGGTTTCCATACAACACCCAGTGCTCATCCCAAAAGGTGCCCTCCTCAATACCCATCACCCACCCCCCTCACCCCCCATCAACCCTCAGTTTGTTCTCCGTTTTTAAGAGTCTCTTATGCTTTGGCTCTCTCCCACTTTAACCTCTTTTTTTTTTTTTCCTTCCCCTCCCCCATGGGTTTCTGTTAAATTTCTCAGGATCCACATAAGAGTGAAACCATATGGTATCTGTCTTTCTCTGTATGGCTTATTTCACTTAGCATCACACTCTCCAGTTCCATCCATGTTGCTACAAAGGGCACTGTTGGTGGGAATGCCCCTATAGACTTTTAAACAGAGGGAACATGTGATGAGATGCATTTTTTTAGGAAGACCACTTACTTTTTTAGTTCTGTGAAGGATAATTTGAAGCGATGAAACTAGAGCTCCATGGGTGAGCTGGGAATTTACTATGATAGTAACATAAGAAATGATGATTGTTCAACTAGGGCAATGAACTGAGATTAAGGAGTAGGTTTAGGAGATAAAGGTGATAAAAATTCGGTGACCAGCTGGTTAGATGATAGACAGAGAGACGGAATGGATTATGATTTTAGCAATAGAAATGGAGAAGGGATGGAGATGACAACATTTCAGAAAAACTGAAAGATGTTTTTTCTCCCAGTGTAGCAAGGAAAATTGTGATCTCAACAAAATTGCGGGCCTACTTGGGAAGACGTTTTGTTGTATGTGTTGTTCAAGAACCACAAATTATATGCCAGCAATTCCATAAACCATTATATTTTCATTATATTTTATTGTACATATCACAGATACATATTCATTTTGATGGCAAACAAATGTTTCTGCATAAAAAATAATTTTATAACCTGTTGTAATTTTAGTG
The DNA here is from genome assembly GCF_023721935.1 of Panthera uncia. Lineage (NCBI taxonomy): Eukaryota > Metazoa > Chordata > Mammalia > Carnivora > Felidae > Panthera > Panthera uncia. Next base: position 48,512,098 of record NW_026057576.1, read on the forward strand.
TAAAAGATAAAATTCCTCTGGTAGCTAAGTTGCAAAAAGTTTTGCTCTACAACATTAACGTTGTTGTTGTTGTTGTTTTCAAATAAAGGAAAGGAAAAGGGAATACAAATTTTCCATTCACACAAACAGAAGACAACTTTATCACAAACTACCCATTGAATTTATTTTTTCTTAAGTTTCAAAATTTGTCATTTGAATGTTAAAAAGAAAAGAGGGGCCATAGGGCTATTTTAGGAAGAAATTAGGAACTTTCCCATTGCAGAAAATTACAAGGTCCCTGAAGGGTAGTTTTTGATGTTTTTCTTTCTTTTGCTGCTAAGTACAATAGCTTGATAAAGCAAATGAATTCTTTTTCCATTGAAACCAGTAAGTCCCTACCATCTGCATTTCCATTAAGTGATTTGTCCAGACTCTGGTTATTTCATGAAAAATCCACAATGAAATCCTTCTTTTACATATTTTCTGTTATAAAAATTCCTTTTCCAAAGCATTACATGCCACTTCCCTAACACCTGCTCAGTATTATCCTGTGCTCTCTCCTAAGCAAAAGCTTTTGTTCTCTGTTTAAGAAATACCTACTTATGGCTAGCTCCCCACTTTCTAGTTCTTTTTTTTCTCCAAAATTTTCTCTCAAGCTACTTTCTGCATTTGGGTCAAGATTCACTTGGACATCATCTCCTCCAAGCACCAATGCTTGGGCCTAATGCACCCACTTTGTGTGCTCCATAGCACCCTGTGAATGGTTCTATCATTTTGCTTCACTCTCTTTTACTGAAATTATCTAAATAGACCTCCTTCCCATGGAATTGAAATTCTTCATGGCAAGTTGTTGTATAAAACCTGATACAAAACTGTACTGATACAAATGGTACTGGTATCACACCATCAGCCTCTATCATTAATCATTAAGGTAAAGTCTGATAGTGAAAAACCTTTTAGTTTTTCTTCATCTGAGAATGTTTTTATTACCCCTTAGTTCCCGAAGGATAGTTTCACTAGGGATAAAACTCAAACTCATGATTGACTGTTCTTCTATTACAGCATTTAAACAAACATTGTGTCACTTCCTAATGGCCATCATAGACTCAGGTAAGCTGTCATTTTTTTTTTTTACTCATTTTAAGATATTTTCTTTGCTTTAGTTTCAGAAGTTTAATTATGATGTGTCTTGATGTGGATTTCCTCAACTTCATGAATCTGTAGGTTTGTTTCTTTTGCCAAATTTGAGATATTTTCAGACTTTATTTCTTTACTTTTTCATCTCTTATATCTTTGGCTGCTCAATGGGACTCCAAGGATAAGAATGTTGGGTCTTGTGTTATTGTCTCACAAATCCCTGAAGATGTGCTCATTTTTGTTGTTGTTGTTGTTGTTGTTGTTGTTGTATAGCCTATATTCTCTGTTGTTCAGATTGGCTGAGTCCTATTGTTCTGCCCTCAAACTCAGATCTATCTGCCATCATCTCCACTTTACTATTGAGCCCATCCACTGAGTTTTTAAAACTTATTGTATTTTTCAATTCTATAGTTTCCATTTGTTTTTTAATTCTAACTTCTGTTTCTTTTCTAAGGTTTTCTGTTTCTCATTTCAAGATATATCATAATTATTTGTTAAAACATTTTTATGATGGTTACTTTAAAATCCTTGTGAGATAATTCCAACATTTTATTAATTTCACTGTTAGCATTAGTTGATTATCTTTTTGCATTCAGGTTGCAGTTCTCCCTGGTTCTAGATATGATGATGATTTTTTATTGTTATTTTGAACATTTTGGCTACTGTATATGAAGACTCTGTTTAAATTCTTTTATTTAAATTATTTTATTTTAACAGAAAGACACCCTGTTTAGGGTTGGCATGCAAGCCCTAGTCTTCTTTAATAATTCAGTTACACGTAATCTTAGCCAAAAGAATGAGAAGTGATAATGATTCAATTACAGTCTAGTTTTCAGAAACTGTGTGGTGCTATGTTGGTCTGTTTGGTTTATTTCATGTCACTGGGGCTTTACTGGTCCCCAGTGATGCCACTTGAGAAATCTGAAGGAGCTTACCAGCCAGACTGCCTTTTCCTGCTAGACTGGTGAAAGGATTCTTGGGCCCATGAGACAAAACAGTGCTTCCTGAGCTGAGAGCTTGTAGTGGTGTGTTGCCCCCTGTGTATGAAGGACAGAGAGGGTTTTCCAGGCAGAGTGTTTGTTGGGGCGTGATCCCCTATGTTGGTGCCCTCCAGCTGCACAGAGTCTTCAGATGGGAGAGGAGAGTCTCAAGCCTGGCTGAAGAGATGAGAAACTCCTGGTCTGGGTACTTGTTGTGGTGCTAACCACCTTGCCATATCTCCTGGAAGCATGGTTTTTCTGGGAGGGAGATCAGAGTCATAGGACCAGTGGCAAAAGGGACTACCTTCTTTAGCTGCTTATTAACAGTAGCACTTCCAGTTGATCCCTCTTGCTGGTTCTACTGGATGCACCTGGTGTTGTCAGAGGCCCTCTCATTGGATCTCCAGTAAGAGTGAATTTATCTGGGATACCCTTTGTTGCTAGTTTGGAAATCAAGAAACACTAGGCCTACCTTCTTCTGGTGGCTGTGGGCTTACAAGATGTCCTGCTATTGTGCTGCTCTCTAGCCCTGGGATCTCTCACCAATTCATCTTCCTCTTCCAATTTTTAAAGTTCTTTGATTGTCTGTTGGTTTGTTTCCAGAGTTTATAGTTATATTTAGTGCAGAGGAGCAGGGAGAACCAAGTCTTCATCATGTCATAATGGGGAGTTCCATTATTACACATACAAATTCAAAATTTGATGGTCAAGTTTGGTGTGCCCTTACACATATACTATCTTTCTTCAGACTATGTGCAGAAATGTTCCACAGTTATGTAAGTAAGGCTTGTAACAGAGAGTGGGTAATTGGAATCCCTAAATGTCAGGAACATTCAGATGGTATCACTTGCAACTGTGTCCATCTGGGTGAAGATTTATAGGATCCAGAAGTTTGCAGTGGGACCTGGAAAATGTTGTTATTTCACTGTAGTGCATTCTGACTCTAGTACATACCTTCTGATTCCTTTAGATCAGGGTATTTTATTTGTTTTACCTATATAATTAGTCAAAACCAAAAATGGTAGCAAGTGAAAAATTCTTGAAGATTTTAGAGACCATTCAACGTCATTTTGTAGATGAGAAAAATTGAGGCCAAAGAGTTTTATCAGCTTTCTCCAGTAGAGCCAAACAGCAAGGGAACAGGATTCGATCTCAAGTTTTATGACTTTTGCTTAGTGCTTTTCTTAATTTACCATCGAAATAAATAATAATGATTCAATGCACTTTCACTATCAAATGTATTATACTAACTTCTTCACAATCTTTTTCTGTACACATTTAATTTGCCTGCATATTTGGTTCTCTTGTGCCCTATAAAAAGCATACCTATCCTGTTATTTACGAGTAAAGCATAAACAAAAATTTTAAATGATGCCCAATAATAAGAGATAATTTCTTAGTTTCCACCACTCATCCCAAGTAGTTTCCAGTCTGGTGAGAGATGCAGACATGTAAACTCACTATAATGTAAGACCTTGTGAAGTAACTGGTTAAAAAAAAGAGTTGTCAAACAAAGTATTGTCAAAGAAGATTGGAAAAGTGGTAAAAATCCTAGGAGTTCAGGGCCAAGGAACTAAGAGATGTCCTAATGGTTGAATAAGAATTAAACAGTTGGAATAGAGCAAAGGCATCCCAGGCTGAAAAAAATGGGATGAAAAACATGGAAGCAAGAAACTTTATTCCAGCTTTTTTCTAAGTGTCAGGACATGAAGCATCGCTCTGGTTCTAAACCCAGTAGGTCTAAAATGGACTTGATCATCTTCTCAACAACCCTCAAATGTGTTTCTTCCTTTTTTCCTTCAACAATATTCAGTCTCTTTGTCTGGAAACTTGGTAGTCTGTCTAAATGCAGTTCACACCCTTCTATTTTTGTTTTTCATCAGGTGACCACAAAACTCTTGCTAGGTCTCCATCTCCCTATGATGTGCCTCCTGGATACTGTCATTGTTCTCCCTTTATTCAGTCCTAGTCTAGGCCCTTGTTATTGTTCATACAAAATAATGTACTTACTGCCCAAATAGTTTCTTCAACTCAAATCCCTCACTTTTTCAAGATCATCTTACTTGATTCTCCTTTGCCAGATTTACTTTTTGGAAAACGAGTGGCATTATATCACTTTCCTCATCAAAATCTTTGTTATTGATTTATTCATTTATTCAAAATTGTTTAATTACATACTATATGCCAGACATTGTGTATTAATTGCCTACTGAATAAAATCCAAACACATGGATCAGCCTATGTCATCTGACCCCAGACTCCCACCGATGTTCTGGATTCCATCTCTTCTGACTCCTCCTGGACTTTGTTCCCTTGGTTCTTCCTTCCCTTCATTTCCAAGCATTTTTACTTATAAACACACTCATGTCTCATCATTCAAAAATAACCTCTACACACACACACACACACACACACACACACACAAACACACACACACTCTCCCCAAGTTTTATCACTATCTACCTTCTTGAAATATTAGTCTTCTTGTTTCTATTTTCTCCATACAAGTTCCACATTTTTCAAATTTCCAGTATATATCAGTGAAAGTTTTTTAGCAGTGATGTGACATAATTATACATGTATTTTATAGACTATATATCTATACTATTAGAGACAGATTGAATAGGAGAAAGGATGCAGGTCTATTTCAATAACTATTGCAATTGGCAAGTTACATCTCTAGGCAAGAGATGATGGTGGCATGAATTTGGGTGGTAGTTGTGGGGGTAGAGACAGAATGTAATGATTTAAAAAAAATTGCAAAAGATAAAAATCCAAAGAAAATGGCTACTGACCAGATATTATAGAAAGGAAAAGGAACAGTCAGGGATGTCCTCCGGTAGTCTAGCATGAATAAGTCAGAGGAAAATCATTTGACATCATAAAACCCTAGAAAATTGGCAAGGTGAGCTTTAGATATTACATATTAAGTCAGGATGCAAATGAGACATATCAAGGAAGATGTTGAGTAATGCAATATGTGTGAGTCTCACACTTGTGGTTGATTGGAAAAATGACCAAAAATTATAGCTCCCCATACATGACCTTTGATAGTACTCAGCTGTACTCACTTTAGGCCGGCACTGATTTGGCCAATGGCACATTAGCAAGCATGATCCCAGCAGAAGTTTGAAAACCTCACATACAACGATGCTGACCCTCTTGCTATCCTTAGGAACTTTGTGATTGACCACAATATGATAAAACCCAGGATATCTTGCTGAATGATGAACCACTGGTTCAATCATCCCATTGCTTGAGCCCACAGCATGTCAGGCATGAGATTGAAGCAATCCTAGTTCCTCCAGCCCCATCAAGCTTCCTGCTGACAGTAGTCACTAGCTCAGCAAAATTAGCTGAACTGATCCAGATAAAACAATCACCCAGAAGGCCTACAGAATCCTATGCTAAATAAGCAGGAATTATTTTAAGCCAATATATTTTGTAATGATTTGTTATGCAGCAAATGCTAATTGACACAACCTTCTGGGGATATGGTAATAGGAGTTAAGATATAAAGAGCTCATTCTGTGTTAGTATAGTGTTGAACATATTACATGGGTAAACTAAACAACGTAAGTAAAACTTTCACATAAATAGAAGTTTGATGATGTCAAAATATAAAAATAAAGAGTTAAATTATTCATTTTAATGAAGTTTAAAGGTGTTAGTATTTAAAGAAGAGGAATTAAGTATTTACTCAAAGCTACTCAGTTACTACATGACAGAATTGGAAGAAATATGAGGATATCTAAACTATAAACTTTCTAAGTCTACAAATTATGGAATTTCAGGAGTATATAGCTTTGGGTTTACTGGACACTCCGAAGTTATTGGTTATGGTAAAATGTTACTTTAGTTTGCAGCCTTTTAGACCTTTGGTTATTTGTATTAAATGTTCCACAGTGTCTGCCAAGGTATATTTTCTACCTTGGTATTCTTCAAAATGCTAATTCTATGCTTTATGCATGCTTCATGGGCAGCAAGAAAAATTTATAGCCTTCAGATAAAATTATAGGTGTGAAACATTCCACACATAGCAATAATTTACCATATCATTTGACTTTTTTCTTAAAATATTGCATTCATGGAATTTTAAGTTACCAAATCAACAGGTTTTCTTAGTAAGAAGAATTACTTCATAACTGTCTTTTAAAAGGTTTTTTTAAGAAAAATAAATACAACCTGAACTTGTGAGATGAAGGTAATAATGGTTGTGCAGTATTTTGTAATCCTTGGCCATCACTCCTTTGCTGCATTTCTGATCTAAGGTCTACATGGATGCTCCAATTAGAGTGCATTTTAAGATAAGATAATTTAAAGATAAGCTAACAACTAGCATGGAAGCTACATTACCAGAAATTTAATGACATAGGGAAGTATGAGTTTCCTATTGCTGCTGCAGCAAATTACTAAAATTTAGTGCTTATAACAACATAGATTTTTTATAGTATAGTACCAGAGGTCAGCAGTCCAATATAGGTCTCACTAGATGTTTTTGATAGCTAGGCTACCATAACAAAATACCACAGGGGTGCCTGGGTGGCTCAGCTGGTTAAGTATCTGACTCTGGATTTCAGCTCAGGTCATGATCTCACAGTACATGACTTTGAGCCCTGCATTGGGCTCTGCATTGACGGCTGTGGAGCCTGTTTGGGATTCTCTCTCCATCTCTCTGCCCCTCTCCTGCTTGCTCTCTCTCTCTTTCTCTAAGTAAATAAATAAACTTGAAAAAATGTGTGATTGAAATATTAAAAAAAAAAAATCACAGACTCTGTGACCTAAACAACAAAAATTTATTTTCTCACAGTTCTGGAGGCTGAAAAACCAAAGATCAAGGTGCTGGCCAGTTTGATTTCTGATGAGAGCTCTCTTCTTGACTGCCTTCTCTTTGTGTCCTCAGATGGTATTGAAAGAGAGCGCACTCTTATGAGGGGTATCAGCCCTATGACTCCATCCTTATGAATTTATTTAACCTTTATCACCTCCCCACAGACCCTATCTCTAAACACAGTCACGCTGTGGGTTAGAACTTTGGCTTAAGTAGAGGCGCCTGGGTAGCTCAGTCAGTTAAGCGTCTGACTCTTGGTTTCAGCTCAGGTCATGATCTCTTGAGTTCGTGAGATGGAGCCTGGCATCAGGCTCTGTGCTGACAGCATGGAACCTGATTGGGATTCTCAATCTCCCTCCCTCCCTCCCTCCCCACCCCTCTCTCAATCCCTCTGTCCCTCCCCTACTTGTGTCCTACCTCTCTCTCCCTCAAAATAATACATAAACTTAAAAAAAACATGTATTTGGGGGGGACACAAACATTTAGTCCATAACACAGAGCTAAAATCGAGGTGTCAGCAGGGCTGTATTCCTTTCTGCAGACTGTTGAGAAGAAGCCATTTCCTCTTCTTTTCCAGCTCCTAGGGGCTGCCCACATTTATTGGCTCTCTGATCCCTTCCTTCTTGAAACCCGATGTCTTAGTTTCCTAGAGCTGCCATAACAAAGAACCACAGTATGGGTGGCTCACAATAACAGCAGTGTATTGTCTTACAGTTCTAGAGGCTAGAAGTATGATATCAAGATGGTTGCAGGTTTGATTCCTGCTGTGGTCTGTGAGGGAGAGTCAGTTCCATGCATCCCTCTGGCTTCTGATGGTTTGTTGGTAATTTTTGGTACTTCTTGGCTTGCATATGCAACTTCAATCTTTTACCTTCACATGGTGTTTTCCCTGTCCCTTCACATGGTCTTCCATCTGTGCATGTGTCTCTGTGTCCAAATATCCTTTTTATAAAGATGCCAGTCATTAGGGTGAGCCCTAATGACTCCATTTTAATTTGATTACCTTTTCAAAGACCCTATTTCCCAATAATACCATATTCTGAGGTACTTGGTGTTAGAACCTCAACGTATTTATTGGGGGTGGGGCACAATTAAACCTAGAGCAGTTAGCAATGGCTAATAAAGTTCATCTCACATTGTATCACATCATTCTTACCTCCTCTTCTTCCTCCCTCTTCCACTTTTAAGGACCTGTGATTACACTGGGCCTACTAGATAACCCAGGATAGTGTCCTATTTGAAAATCAGGTGATTAGCAACCTTAATTCCATCTACTACCTGAGTTCTTTTTCTATGTAATATAATGTATTCACAGGTTCCAGGATTTAGGATGTGGATGTTTTGAAGGGTTGTTATTCTGTCCACCACACAGATAAATTGCCATTTGCTAAAACCTTCAGAAAGATTCTTGGATGTGGCTTTAAGGAAGAGTTAGAAAACGTACTTAGGCTTAAGAATATGCAAGTGATGTGACTCTGCATGGGCTGTGGTTGCTAAACTGCCTTCCAAGAAGCAGGGTTTTTGAGCTTTGAAAGAGCCAAGCACATCTGGTGCCAACATTAAAGTATTGGTAATAGAAGAATGGTTGAGCATTTCCACCAGCATTCTTGCATAGAACACACTTCAATCTTATACAAAGCACCAACTTTTCATTTAAATAAAGGTTCGACAGATAATAGGATTAAGTTTGAGTTAGTCTTATATTTTGTGCATAAATGTGTACTAAAATGATAAAAGTTCAATTTCAAAGAATAGTCTTTGGTTATAAGGGTATACCCTTATATACCTTATATATAGTCTTAGGGACACCTGGGTGGCTCAGTTGGTTAGGTGTCCAACTGTTGATTTTGGCTCAGGTCATGGTCTCATGGTTCATGGGATTGAGCCCCATGTCAGGCTCTGGGCTGACAGTGTGGAGCCTGTTTGGGATTCTCTCCCTCCCTCTCTCTCTGCTCCTACCCCCGCTTACTCCCTCTCTCCCCACCCACACTCTCAAAATAAATAAATAAACATTTTAAAAAAGGATGTAGTCTTAGAATTACATGACAAAACCTCCTGTACCCTTACCTCATCCCTGAACACACACACACACACACACACACACACACACACACACAGTTCATTGCTACTCCATTGGTAAAACAAAGGAGAAGAGAATAGGGCTCTTTATATTGCACTCGCTTAAAACCTATTCCTCTTCCTGAATCAGGTGGATATTCGGAATTCTGGTATGGTTTTCTCCATACTCAAGCCTGTTCTCACCCTCATGGAGTATGTAGAAGTTGCTTTATAGCTTTCCCATAATTCATACAGTTAATAATATTTATGTCATATCATCAAAATTTTATGAGACCTCTTATATTCATTATGTAAATTTATTCAGGAAAACATATATGCCAATTCCCTGAACTTGCAAACTGAATCGAGTATCCCATTTAGGATACCTGTAAAAGAAGAGGAATTATTTTAAAATATTGTGAATTCTTTCCAAGATCATCTCTAGAATCACTGTCAATTGCTGTAGATACTGGAATTTTCTTTCAAATTATAAAACAGAGGGAGGGACACAACAAAGTGAAAGAACAAGTAAGCAAAACAATATACAGAGGAAAGAAAGGAAGAATAATGGAAATAAAAAAAGGGAAGAAATCTCCAGAGGCTGAAAAATTAAGAGAGATTATTGAACAGAGAAAGATTCTGAATCCTAAGAAAATACAGACCAGACTCTGGACAGAGGTATACAGAAAGAACTAAGGAAGGAAGTAATTGCAAAGAATGGTAATTCTACTATAAAAATAAAGAGGAAATGGAAGCGAAATGAAAACAGGAGCAAGGAGAGAGGAGAGAGAGCATAACCTGCGGTTGAAGATATTCTTTATTACTCCATCATGTACATTTTTATTTCAGTGTAAAGGGAAGAAAAAAGAGAATGTATGATTAGTCTCTGAAAAAAAGTGAACAGATGATGGCAGCCAGAGAGCCAGAAGTTTCTCAGGCCACTTGGAGGATGCTGCATTCTGACTTTGAACATTGGCTGGAATTCATTCTTGCTAACGTGAATCCAGGGATGACAAATCTCGGGGTGCTTTGCACCAGCCTGAGACTCATTAATCACACAAAGACTCCACACATGGGCTTTTATCAGTGATTCTCCAGGCATAGTAATCATGGGTTATGCAGGAAGAAAAGGGGGATTGGGGCCTGCCAGGTCTTTCGCGGCAATTTTCCTGTGTGAAGTTGTCCTATGTTTGGAGTACTGTCCCTTACTGAGGCACTGCCCATTTATCTGCCACAAGTTTGTAAAGGTTGTTGGATTTTTAAGTGATTTCCAAAGGTTTCAGCACATCGTTTTTAAAGAATTCTGGGAGAGCTCACAAATTAACATTTCAACCCTATATAAAGATTTAATGACATGTGTGTTTAGGAGATGGACCAGAAAAAAAGTAGTAGAAATTGAAAACGTAAGCTCTGAATGTGTGACTATTCAACCACATGCCCCAGGGTCTTCTGTTTAAATTTGATTTTACTCTGACTCCAGAAACATGCAATCAATGTGTATGAATTTACAATTGAGTGGTGATCTGTATTACAAAATCTCCTTGCTTTCCTAGGCAGGGTGTGTGTGTGTGTGTGTGTGTGTGTGTGTGTGTGTGTGTGTGTCTGTGTGTGTGTGTGTGTGTGCATGTGCGTGTTCAAGATACTACCTAGACCTAAGATGGTTCTGATTTACTTACCACTAAGAAAGGAAGTCTTATAAACTACATGTATTTCCAAAGATATAGCCTTTTCAAATAAATATCTTTTCATTAAAATGTGTAAGTTAAGAAGTACTTGGCTATTCTAGATACCAAATTGGTGTAAAATAAACAGAAAGGGAGAATTTCTATTTCAGGCACTCCAGGATCATCTGTCAAGAAATCTTTTTAGCACAAAGTAAAAATAAATGAAGCTGGTGAACAAGACAATGTCTTACCAAATGAGTCAAGTTCCAAGTTAATGTTACACAAATATTGCCATTTTTGTTGTCATTGTTGTTATTAGTAGCAGTCGGTTGGATGTTTAGGCCTCTTCAGGAGCAATACAAAAGGATGAAAGCCAAAGAACCCAAAACAATTTAAAACAATTCAAATTCTGTGTTGCCACCAGGCAACATTGCCACAACTGTGAGTCTATCTGGATCTGAGCCAACAAAATATGACATCTGAAACCCATAGCTGGGAGTCTCTATAGAAATCCTTCTTTATTTAAAAATTTTTTAATGCTTACTTATTTTTGAGAGAGAGAAACAGAGTGGAAGCAGGGGAGGGGCAGAGAGAGAGAGGGACACACAATCTGAAGCAGGCTCCAGGCTCTGAGCTGTCAGCACAGAGCCCGGTGTGGGACTTGAATTCACAAACCATGAGATCATGACCTAAGCTGAAGGCAGACACTTCACCGAATGAGCCACCCAGGTGCCCCTAGAAATTCTTCTTTAAATGTTGAGTCATGGGGGAGAAAGTGCAGAGAAAACAGAAGTGGTGAAAGAAGGAAGGAGGCAGGAGACCTAAAATGAGTGCATTAAGTGCCGGATAAACATATTGCATAGTTGGTGTATGGTTATGAGTTTGGAGTAAAGAAATAATAAAAACCTCCATCACTTGCCTGGAATAAATAATTCCAGTTATTTAAAATACTTACTCGTCATATGCTTCTTATTAGATTACAAACAAACTGCCTTTGACAACTACCTCAAGAAATCTCTTTAAGCGTTTTCCTTTCCTTTTCATAATGGGACATCGTATCCATTACAGAAGCTACGTTGCAAACAGACACTTCTTCCTTGAGATAAATATTAAAAACTGAAAAGCTGTAGAAGAAATCTCAAGTGTTACTCTAATTTATTATTTATTTAGTTAATTAATTTGAAACCTGTGGTGGGAATGGCAAAAGATAAAACTGAGCTCTGGAATTCAGAATATTTTCAGATACCTTGAAACATTTCATATAATTTGGACACTGAGTATAATTTTCTTTGGTATTATTTTTAAAAATTAACGGACTTTATTTCTTAAGCAGTTTTGCTGAGCAGAAAGCGCAGAGAGTTTTCACTGACCGTCCTCCCCCAGTTTTTCCTATTATTAACATCTTGCATTAGTGTGGTACATTTGTTACAATTAATAGCCAAGAGTGATATGTTGTTATTATTAATTAAAGTCCATCATTTACAGCAGGGTTCACTCTTTATGTTGTGTTATGCTTGTTATAAAAATAAATGGCAAGAGTAGAGCCCTGGTATTCCCAGAGGTTCTGTTGGTGGAAATAATGGAACTGCAGTAATGCTGTTACCATGTGGCCAGAAGAGAGTGACTTGAAGGAGTAAGTAGGAGAGGAAGGGCAGACAGAAGGAATGGGGGGCTAGTGAAGCCATTCAGCTCATCATGGAATCCACTGGAGGCTGCTGCCAATTAGTTACTTTGTATTTAGATGTATGAGGCAGTGTGCTCTGCATTAGGCATAATCTAAGTAAGTACTTGTATCTTACTGTTTTCATTTTTACCAAGATATCACTGACATATAACATTGTGTAAATTTAAGGTATCCAGTGTGATGATTTGATATTCATATATATTGCAAAATGATTACCATAATAAGATTAGTTAATACATCAGTCAGTTCTTGCATCTTGAGTACATACCCCTTGTAGAGATTTTCCCTTGACATTTGCTTGGAAGAAGTCTGTGGGAAAATATCAGTCTCTGGTATTTTCAACATTTCCAATGAAATGATATACAGAATACACAATGAAAGCCCTGCACTTAAAATTGAGCTCTTCAACAAAAAAATTTTAAGTTATTTTAAAGAATACATCCTCTTTGTTTTTATTAAATAGGGGCATTTAGCTATTAAAAACTCTGATGCCCAAGTATACTGTACCCTCCATATGTAACATCTTTTCATAGACCAATGGTTACTATTAGTATCTACCTTTTATTGAGTGCTGTAAGTGTAATGGATCCGGGAAAAAGAATAGGAATAAGCCCTCTGTGTTACATTTTTCATTTTGTAGCAAAATTTAAAGGTATTTTTTTAGTTCTGTTCATTATTGGTATAGGTTGAATTATGTACACGCTCCAAATATAATAGTCCTAATCACAGTACTTCAGAATGTGACTTTATTTGAAAATAAGGTCTTTACAGAAGTAATCAAATTAAAATGATGTCATTAGGGTAGGCCCTAACCCAAGAGGACTGATGTCCTTATAAAAAGGGGAAATTCAGACACAGAAAGAGACACTGCATATAGGAAAGACAATGTGAAGAGACACAGGTAGGGCCATCTATGGCCAAGGAGAGAGACCTAGAAAATATCCTTCATCACATACCCTAAGAAGGAATCAATCCTGCTGGCACCTTGATTTTTGGCTTCTAGCCCCCAGAACTATGCAAAAATAAATTTCTGTTGTTTAAGCCACCAAGTTTGTGGTATTTTTATGGCAGCCCTACAAAACTAATATAATTATGTTTTTTTTTTTTTTTTATTTTTAGTGTGGTCTGTGTGTGTGTGTGCCATATGTAGAATTCTCATTTTAAATGTAAAATATTTTAGGTTAGTAAATATGATATCCCATGATTTGGACTTCTGAAAATTGTAATAGTAATTTCCATCCAAAGTATAATTTATGAAGCATGTGTTGCTATATATACATAAGATATTTAATTTTATTCCAGAAGTTTTTAAAAAAGATTTTGAGTAGCAACTTTTTGGTGTAGAAGACACATATAAGGGTAATTTCACAAAGGACCAATGTACAGGCTGATTCAAGTCCATTTTTTTTTCTCTTGATTTTCCTCAAGGAAAATAGGCTTATACCTCTGAGATTGTGGGAAGCTCTGACCTTCAGATTTTCTGTTTTCTTCCATTTTTGGAGCCATATATCTATGTATTTAATGCATATTTGTATACCAAATATTCTTGTTCCTGCCTTGGGTGATAGGATGACAATCCTTTGTACCAAAAATAATGCAAATCGTCTTAACTATCCTATTGCAATACAGCTTTCAAGAGCAGCTAAATCTGTCGGGCAAATGATAACAAAAAGAACACATTCTTACTTATACCCTTGTAAGGACCACAGTGAAATTTGTAATCTTTCCATACTAATCATTATCCAGTGAACAAAACTTATGTCACCAATTCCAGTCATTGAGTCAGTATGGGGACAGATTTATGGCTGCTAAGGAGGCAACCTGACATACCATCAAGTACAAGATAGTGTTGGATTGGGTTCTTGTGTTATGAGAAGGACACTGGTGAACTCTAGCCATAAACATTCTCTAGCCCAAGCCCACTTCTTCCTTTTTCTGAGATGTGAAGTTTGGAGCTTTAACCAGGTCATAGTTTAGACTCTGGTGAGTGGATCTAAAGTTGTTTATTGAATAATGTTTTAGATTTGCCTGCTGGGTCTTTTTGCTTGTTTTTTTTTTTTTTTTTGATGTTTGTTTGTTTTTGTTTTTATAAATTACCTCTGTCTTCCCAAACAACGTTTCTCTTAAATAATAAAGTATGAATATTGGCATCTTTTTAGCTGGTTTATGGGAGACAAGTTTCTCCTTTCAATGTATTAAACAAAACACCTAAACTTCAGGCATTTGTTTGAATCTATACTCAAATTAGGTTCAAAAGGCAAAGTCTAATGCAGTGGTTCTTAAACTTGACTCTGAGTTACATAAATCCAGGAGTATTTATAAAACTAAGAATTCTGGGCCAAATAAAAGTTGTGTGTTTGGCCCTATAAGGTTTGTAGGTTAGGTTAAGTATCTTTAGTAACCCACAAATGGGTCTTCTGCATCAGTCTGGCACTGCTTCAGGCAGCCAGACTGGATGCAATAAGTTTTACCATTGGTAGAACCCTGAATATTCTGAGAGCACTGTAATTTTTATAACCTAAAATTTCTTAAAAACGAGGAAACTCCAAAAACAGGTGTTAGTGAAAAGAGATGGGCATCAGGCTCAAATAAACCTTCATCAAGTAACTGAACTTCTCTAAGTTTTCTTGTTTTTGAGTGGGGATAATAATACTTTTCTTGCAAATAGACTGGAGATGGTGTGTATTAAATGCCAGCCCAGGGCCAGGCACATACTGACTGCTCAATAACAAGAGAGTTCTTATTATTATAGAAGAGGTATGAACCAGTCCTCTAGGGGAGAGAAACTGTTAGATTTTCCTATCTCTCCCTGTATTCATGAGAAGAACAGAAAATTAGATCCTTAAACTGTATTGTTTTCTATCTCTACGAAAACATTTTCAGAGAATCATCATATAACAATATGCTTTTAATTTTTACTCAGTTGTATGAAAAAGAAAGCTATACAATTAATTCTGCACCTTGTGCTGAAACACTGAAAACATTGTGTATTGACTCAGTATAAAAGTTTACCCATTGGAGTTAAATACTAGGAAATATATCATTCATCTAACATACTAATATTCTTCCAATTATAGATAACGTTTGCCGTAGCCACCACTGCCAAGAAGCTAAATTCTGACTTAAAGTTTTTAACATGTATATTTATTTATTTATTTTTGAGAGAGAGAGAGAGAGAGAGAGAGACAGAGACAGAGAGAGACACAGAGAGAGACAGAGAGAGAGAGGGAAAGTGCACAAGTGGGGAATGGGCAGAGAGAGGGAGACACAGAATCTGAAGCACACTCCAGGCTCTGAGCTGTCAACACAGAGCCTGACGTGAGGCTTGAACCCACAAACTGTGAGATCATGACCTGAGCCAAAGTCGGTCACTAAACTGACTGAGCCACACAGGCACCCCTCTGACTTAAATTTTTAATTTAATCTCAGTAATTGTTCTTATCCTGGGTATTTTTATATAATTATGTGCATAGATTCCTTTCTTTGCCCTTACTCCCCAACATTTATTATTCTTTCTGTGTCAATATTTTCATTGTTTCTTTTCCCCCAAGCTAATCTTTAACTGAAGAAGCAGAATTCTAATAAACTTTGGGCTTCACCTGGATAACTCAGTTGGTTAAGCATCCAACTCTTGATTTCAGCTCAGGTCATGATCTCACAGTTCATGGGTTCGAGCCCTGCACCAGGCTCTGTGCAGACCGCATGGAGCCTGCTTGGGATTCTCTCTCTCCGTCTCCCTCTGCCCTTCCCCCACTCATTCTCTCTCTTTCTCTTTCTCTCTCAAATAATTGTGACTACTAGCATGGTTGAGTAGTTCTGATTCATTGTGAGGAACCAAAAGTTTGCCCATCATTGCTTCCCACTGTTAGTGCAAATGTCAATACAGTACAAAAGGCAAATATCTTCATATTATTAAGGAAATAGCTCTGACCTCATGGATCCCCTAAGAGTCTCACGGAAACCCCCAAATAGCCCCAAACCAGACTTTCAGAACTGCCTATGAAAAAGATAAAATCACAACCTTTAGTTTCAAGTTATTTATTTCTTTGGGTATTGTCTTTTCTTCTTTAAAATGCAAACTCCAGCAAAACAGCTCTTGTGCCTGTCTGTTCTCTCTTGTATCTTAGAACCTACTACCGTAGATGGATGACCTGAGTCTAATGAAACTATATAGATGTAGACATACATAACTATTTTAATACTAAAAATCAGGTGAACTATGTATTTTTAGAATGCTTGTGTTTGTATGGCATATACCTATAATAATATTTCTTTTATTTTTAAGTTTATTTATTCTGAGAAAGAGAGAGAGAGTATGAGAGGGGAAAAGGAAGAGAGAGAGGGAAAGAGAGAATCCTAAGGAGGCTTGTCAGTGTGGAGCCCAATGTGGGGCTCAATCCCACAAACCATGAGACCATGACCTGAGCTGAAACCAAGACTCAAACACTTAACCAACTGAGCCACTGAGGTGCCCCTATGGTAAATATTCCTTAAGGCAAATAAACTATGTTTAAAGTTTTACATGATATATATTTTAGCAATCAATAATAGTTAAAAAATTTTTTTGAACCAAACATGTGAGAGGAAAGTTTATAATTTTTCTATTCTTTCTATATAGTCTTATAAAATCACTGCCATTTAAGAAATAATTAAAGATGCTATAACCAAAATATATAGAAAAAAAGTGTTTGGAGATTTTAGGCAGTTACCTCATTCAAATACTATGTTTTTTTCTGAATTTTGTAATATTTTTCAGATTTAAAATTTTATATTTTTATTATCTTTTATTCTAAACAAATTTTTTTAATAACTAATTTGATATTCTTGTTCTTAAAAACCTCACTACCACCACCAATTGCATAAGTTTTAAGGACTAAAATGTGAGTCCACTTTTATCTAAAGTAGTACCTTATGCAGAATAAGTGTATCCTAAGTATGGGGGCACCTGGGTGGCTCAGTTGGTTAAGTGTCCAACTCTTAATTTCACTTCAGGTCATGATCTCATGATTCATGAGTTTAAGCCCCCTGTCGGGCTCTGCTCTGTCAGCACAGAGCCTGCTTGAGATTCTCTCTGTGCCTCTCTTTGCCCCTCCCCCACACATGTTCATGCTCTCTCTCTTTCAAAAACAGACTTTGAGAAAAAAATAATAAACATATATTAAGTGTTGATTGTCTAACTGGATCTATTCAAGTATTGTAGTAGAGCCTAAACCTCTAACTGAGCTCTAAAAATTTTTATTTGGAACAATCAAAGAGAAAGACAACTTATATAATGATGATGGATGAGAACATGTAAGTTACACTCCATGTATTTAAAGACGGATCTTTATACCAAATATAGTACAATGTGTATTGAAAAGGGGCACCTGGCACCCAAGAGAGGTGGTAAAATGTACAGAACAAAGAACTGATTTACACATAGGGGTATTGCCATCCCTCTCTCAATCTCTATCTCTACCTCTCTCCGTAAGATCTGAATAACCTTACCTAATTTCCCTGAATTTGCTGACAACTCTTGATGCTTACGGTCCACATTCCCTCCACTGGAGACCAATTCTCCACTGATTTAACTTCACACACTTCAGTTTTACTAACAAAAATCTACATGTATTTCACTACACATAAGTTTTGATTTCTGAGATCATATTTTAGGAAACAAAGTGAAAGAATTTAAGTCGAAATGCCTAACAGGAGAGACATGAAATTATTTCTTACAAAAAAAAAAAAAAAGACTAGAGTAACTGGCTTTTATTTTAAGGCAAACATATTCAGAAGACATGGAAAGGGGCAGGTAACCATGGATTACAAAAGATAACATAAATCTGTAGAGATAAGTTCAGGGAGACCAAGAGCCAAATGAAATGTGGCCTGCTCCCAACTCCCAACATACCAAAGAGAATGTATGATACTCATCTTCATATACTCACTATGGAGATCAAGAGAGAGAGAGAGAAAGTGGCAAATGAGAAACTAATGTGTATGAAAGAGGGCAGTGTCAAAGAGGATTAGATTTAAGTAAGCCAGAGGTTGGATTTGGAGCTGTGGTGAAAACGCTATACAAAAATGCAAAAGAAGGCCTTTTTTTTTTTTTCTATTTCTCCCTTTTTGCATTTGATATTCTGACTTCAAAGTTAACATTAAAGGCATAAAGGAGAAATTTAAAATTACCTAAGTTATGCAAAATCTTGATCTCTGTCCTATTTATCTTTTTTATAATGCTTTATTTAAAATTTAAAAAATTACATTTATTCACCTATACTTTGCTTTATGGAGATATCAGAGGAGTCTTGGGGACTGGATGGGAAGTTGGACCATTTTATGTTAAAGACCCTTACCAAATTTTAGACTCCAGGAATCTTTTAAAATGTATTATGGACTTTATTTGGTGCAGTGCTAAATACTATTAAATATTATGAAAGTTTTAAAGCAACCAATGAACATAGAGGGGCATTTTTTAACATCTTTGGCTATTAAAATTCTTTATTATAATTATATGTACAAGACACCTAGATACACACACACACTTTCATATATTCAGTCCATAGTTATCATAGCTGTTGAAATTACCAGAAGGCCAATGTTCTAGGAAAATAAGCTAGTGGACATTTTACAGAATGTCTCTGGAAGTTAAGTTTTTCTAGATGCAGGAGATCTGTCACATAGGAAAACCTTTTGGCGTTATCACTTTCTGTGTTTGACAGGTTTCAAAGTCTGTCATCTAAGCAAGTAGATCCAAGCCTCTCGTGAGAAGATTTTGTCTCAGAAGAAAGTCTCTACCCTCCCATGGCAATGTCCACAATGCAGTTCTTCGTACTGCTATGCCTTCTTTTTCTCTCAGCCTACTAGTATAGCCATTATGTTTATGAACCATTGCTAAAAATGTTTTCACTTGGTAATATTCTTTTTTTATTAAAATATGCCCTTTCTAACTGAATAACTTTTACGTACACTTGAGAGAAGAAAGTTATCCATGAACATATACCTCTGTTCTCTTCCCCCCATTCCACCAAATAATTCAGAGATGTAGATCTCCGCAGAAAAACTGACAAATTCAGCTCTGCAGACAAAACTGTGCCCAAAAAAAATGTATCCTCATCTAAATGCTAGCTCCGTGACACTTGAGGGAAGAATGGATTTGATTTCAGTCTTGTCATTAACTTGTTCCTCACTTGAGACTGGTGTTCTGAAGAGTTATTTAAAACTCAATTGTACAAACCAAAGAGGCTTTCTGTGACTGCCACAGATATTTGTTCTTACATTCTCTTTCCATTTATCCTACTTTTTCTGTACTGGTTCAATTCCTTTCCCTGTAATTAATATATTTTGAAACCTGGTAGATATTACTCTTCTCAGGCCCTGTAATAATGCTTAGTAGCTTCAAACATTATGACTATCCAGACATTTCAAGACATATCCAAACATTTCAAGAAATCTACATTTTACTTGTTACCAGGGAGAAATTTTATAATTTAGACTAATAATTATCTATCATGGTGCATTGAGAAATTTTACTTAGAAATTATTTATCTAAATATAGATTAAGATTGTGAAAAAAGAAACAGATAAAAGTCCATACAATTGTAATTAGTGCAGTCAGTGTGCAAGAATACCTGACTGGCAAGAAAGCATATAAACTTAGAGAATCTAAATGAACTTTAGAGAATTTGATTAAAATGTTTGCAGCTCAGAAAAAAGGAAAATAAGATATTTTTGAAGTAGTTCTTACATCAAGTACCATCTTTTCTTAATTTAGGGATAGTATTTTTATTTTCCTGTTACTAGTGACAAGGTTGCCTCCGACTTTAACATACTGTTGAGTCAGAACTAATCTAGTGTCAAAATTCACATTCACATTCACATTCTAATCCTATTTCTCCAGTGGGGCCTTGGCCAAATCCAAGACTCATTATTGTCAACTGAAATGTATGGGACTCTAGTAGGTGACGTGTAAGTGTCCTCCCACTCTACTGTCATAAGATTTTAAGAGGAGGGGCACCTGGGTGGCTCAGTTGGGTAAGCATCCAACTTCGGCTAGGTCATGATCTCGCAGTTCGCGTGTTCGAGCCCCGCGTTGGGCTCTGTGCTGACAGCCCGGAGCCTGGGGCCTGCTTTGGATTCTGTGACTCTCCTTCTCTGCCCCTCCCCTGCTCACATTCTCTCTGTCTCTCTCAAAAATAAACATTAAAAATTTTTTTTAAATAAAATAAAATAAAAAGATTTTAAGAAGAATCATCTCCTATGGACAAAATTGGAAAACCAGTGGGCTGATAATAATCATTGAATGAAGGAAGAAAGTGAAAAGAATGAAAGTAAGGATAGAGGAAATATGAGAATAAAATAATCTGAATAGCTAGAAAGGGCTTTTTATTTTAATTCCAGTCTAGTTAACATAAATTGTCCTATTATTTTTAGGTGTACGATACAGTGATTCAACAATTCTACAAATTACTCAGTGCTCATTATGATAAGTGTACTTTTAATCCGCTTCACGTACTTCACCCATCCCTTCACCCGCTTCCCCTCTGATAACCATCAGTTGTTCTCTATAGATGAGAGTCTGTTTTTTTGGGTTATATCTTTTTTCTTTGTTCATTTGTTTGGCTTCTTTACTTACATATAGGAGTAAAATCATGGTATTTCTCTTCCTCTGACTGATTTATTTCACATAGTATTATATTCTCCAGATCTGTTTTGTTGCAAATGGCAAGATTTCATTTTATGTATGCATGTATGTACGTATACATTTTTAATTTCCAGTGAGTTAACATACAATGCAGTATTACTTTCAGGTATACAGTTTAGTGATTCGACACTTATATACAATACCCAGTGCTCACCATGACAGGTTCACTACTTAATTCCCATCACCTATTTAACCCATCTCCCCAACCACCTCCCCTTTGGTAACCATCAGTGTGCTCTCTATAGTTAAGAGTCTCTTCCTGGGTCTCTTTCTCTCTTTTTTCTCTTTGCTTCTGTGTTTTGTTTCTTAAGTTCCACGTATGAGTAAAATCATATGATGTTTGTCTTTCTCTGACTGACTTATTTTACTTAGTATTATACTCTCCAGCTCCATCCATGTCATTGAAAATGGTACTATTTCATTCTTTTTATGGCTGAGTAAAATTCCATTCTCTCTCTATATAATATCTTTATCCATTCATCTATCGGAATGGACACTGGGCTGCTTCCATAATTTTACTATTGTAAATAATACTGCAAAAAACATAGAGATGCATGTATCTTTTCAAATTAGAGTTTTTATATTCTTTGGGTAAATACCCAGTAATGGAATTACTAGATCATATGGTAATGCTGTTTTTATATTTTTGACAAAACTCCATATTGTTTTCCACAGTGGCTATACCAGTTTGCATTCCCACGAACATTGCAAGAGGGTTCCTTTTTCTCCACATCCTTGTCACCACTTGTTGTTTCTTTTGTTTTTGATTTTAGCCATTCTGGCAGGTGTGAGCTGATATCTCACTGTAATTTTAATTTGCATTTCCCTGATGATGAATGATGAATTTTCATGTGTCTGTTAGCCACCTGTACATCTTTTTTGGAGAAATGTCTCTTCATAACTTCTGCTTATTTTTATTTGGGTTATTTGAGATTTTTGGTGTTGATTTGTATAAATTCTTTATATATTTTGGATACTTTATATATTTTGCACATGTTTTTTTTCCAATTCAGTAGGTTATCTTCCTGGTTTGTTGACTGTTTCCTCTGCTATGCAGAAGCTTTTGATTTTCATGCAGTCCCAATAGTTTATATTTGCTTTTGTTTCCCATGCCTCAGGAGACATATCTAGAAAAAGATTTCTATGGCCAGTGTCAGAGAAATTACTGCCTGTCCTCTCTGCTAGGATTTTTAAGGTGTCAGGTCTCACATTTAGGTCCTTAACCACTTGACTTTATTTTTGTGTATAATATAAGAAAGTGATCCAGTTTCATTATTTTGCATGTAGCTGTTTAGTTTTTTCAACACCATTTGTTGAGGAGACTGGTTTTTTTTTTCCATTGCATATTCTTTTCTTTTTGTCTCTTTTGTGGAAGTGTAATTGACAATATAATCATGGGTTTATTTCTGGGTTCTCTATTCTGTTCTGCTGATCTATGTGTTTGTTTTTGTGCCAGTACCATACTGCTTTGATTACTACAGATTTTCAGTGTAACTTGACATCTGGGATTGTGATACCTCCAGTTTTTTTCTTTTCAAGGTTGCTTTGGCTATTCAGGGACTTTTTTTGGTTCCATACAAATTTTAGGATTATTTTTTCTAGGTCTGTGAAAAATGCTCTTGGTATTTTGATAGGAATTGCATTGAGTCTGTTGATTGCTTTGGGTAGTATGGACATTTAAACAATATTTGTTCTTCCAATTCCACGAGCATGGAATATCTCTCGGTTTGTTTAAATGGAATATTTTTTAATTTGATTTGTATAGTTTTCAGAGTATAGGTCTTTCACCTCCTTGGTTAAGTTTATTCCTAGGTATTTTATTCTTTTTGGTGCAATTATAAATGGAATTGTTTTCTTAATTTCTCTTCCTGTAGGTCATTATTAGTGTATAGAAATACAACAGATTTCTGTATATTATTTTTTTTTTCCTATGACCTTACTGAATTCATTTATCAGTAGTCTTTTGGTGGTGTCTTTAGAGATTTCTATATATAGTATCATGTCATCTGCAAATAATGAAAGTTGTACTTCTTCCTTATCATTCTGGATATTTTTAATTTCTTGTCTGATTGCTATGGCTGAGACTTCTAGTACTATGTTGAATAAAAGTGGTGAGAGTGGAGATCCTGGTCTTATTCCTGACCTTAGGGGGAGAACTCTCAGTTTTTCACTATTTTTTAAGTTTATTTATTCATTCATTTATTTATTTAGAGAGCATGAGCAAGGGGCAGAGAGAAAGGAAGAGAGAAAATCCCAAGCAGGCTCCATGCTGTCAACACAGAGCCTGACATGGTGCTCAATCCTATAAACTGTGAGATCATAACCTAAGCCAAAATCAAGAGTCAGTTGGTCACTCAACCAACTGAGCCACCCAGGCACCCCTGTTTTTCACTATTGAATATGATGTTATCTATGGGATTTTTATATATGGTTTCCTTATGTTGAGGTATGTTTCCTCTAAACCTACTTTGTTGAGGGTTTTTCTCATGAATTGGTGTTGTATTTTATCAAATGCTTTTTCTGCATCTATTGAAATGATCATATGGTTTTTATCATTTCTCTTGTTTATGTGACATATCAGACTGATGGAGTTGTGAATATTGAACCACCTTTGTATCTCAAGAATAAATCCCACTTGATAGTGGTTAATGATTATTATAATGTATTTTAGATTTGATTTGCTAATATTTTGCTGAGGATTTTTGCATCTATATTCATCAGGAATACAGTAAAATCTTGGTTTGAGAGCATAATTCATTCCAGAAACATGCTTGTAATACAAAGCACTTGTATATCAAAGCAAATTTTAAGAACCATTGGCTCAGTTGTAATCATGTGACATTCAGCATCATGTACTACTCATATTGCAAGAAGTCATTCATTTATCAGGTTAAATTTTTTAAGAAATGTTTGGTCATCTTGCAGAATACTTGCAGAACAGATTACTCCAATTGAAGGTTTTACTGTATTGGCTTGTAGTTCTCTTGTTTGTATATTTATCTGGTTTTGGTATCAGGGATATGCTGGCCCCATAGAATGAATTTTGAAGTTTCCCTTTGTATTCTATTTTTTTGAAAAGTTTGAGAAAAATAGCTATTGACTCTTTAAATGTTTGGTAGAATTCACTAGTGAAGCCATCTGTTCCTGGACTTTTGATTGTTGGGAGTTTTTACATTACTGATTCAATTTCATTGTTGGTAATCCTCTGTTCAGATTCTGTTTCTTCCTGATTCAGTTTTGGGAAATTATATGTTTCTAGGAGTTTACCCATTTCTTACAGGTTGTCCAATTTGTTGGCATATATTTTTTTTCATAATATTCTCGCATAATCCTTTGTCTTTCTGTGGTTTCAGTGGTTATTTTTCCTCTTTCATTTCTGATTTTGTTTATTTATAAATTTTGTTGATCTTTTCAAAGAACCAGCTCCTGGTTTAATTCACTTGCTTTATTTTTTGTTTGTTTGTTTTTGTTTTTTGTTTCTATTTTGTTTATTTCTGCTCTAATATTTATTATTACCTTCCTTCTACTGGTTTGGGGTTTTGTTTGTTCTTCTTTTTCTAGCTCCTTTTGGTGTAAACTTAGATTGTTTATTTAAAATTCTCTTGCATCTTGAGATAAGCCTGTATTACTATGAATGTCCTCTTAGAACACCTTTTGTGCATCCCAAAGATTTCTGACCATCATGTTTTCATTTCCATTTGTCTCCATGTATTTCTTGATTTCCTCTTTAATTTCTTGGTTGACTCATTATTGCTTAGTAGTTTGGTATTTAACTTCTGTGTATTTGTGTTCTATCTGGGTTTCTTCTTGTTGTTAATTTCTAGTTTAGTAGTTCTGTGGTAAGAAAAGATGCATGTATGACTTAAGTCTTTTTGAATTCGTTAAGACTTATTTCATGGCCTAATATGTGATCTCTTATGGAGAATGTTCCATGTGCCCTTGAAAAGACTGTGTATTCTGCTGTTTTAGAATGGAATGTGCTAAGTGTATCTGTTAAATCCAACCGCCCCAATTCAGGCCACTGTTTGCCTGTTGATTTTCCATTTGGATGATCTATCCATTGATGTACTATAGGTTGTCAAAGTCCCTTACTATTATTTTATTACTATCAATTAGTTCCTTTATGTTTGTTATTAGGGGCTTTATGTATTTATGTGCTTCCATGTTGGGTGCATAAATCTTTACAAATGTATCTTGTTTGATTTTTCCCTCTTTGATTATATAATGGACTTCTTTTTATCTTGTTACAGTCTTTGTCTTAAAGTCGATTTTGTTCCATATAAGTATTGCTCCCTCAGGTTTTTTTTTCCACTTCCATTTGCATGATGAATGCTTTTCCATCCCTTCACTGTCAATCTGCATGTGTCTTTAGGTCTGAAATGAGTCCCTTGTAGGCTGCAAATAGATGAATCTTGCCTGTTTGTCCATTTTGTCACCCTGTATCTTTTGTTTGGAGAGTTTAGTTCATTTACATTCAAATTAAGTATTATGTGTACTTATTGACATTTTGATAGTTGTTTTATGGTTGTTTTTGTAGTTTTTCTCTGATCCTTTCTTCTCCTGCTCTCTTCTCTCATGGTTTGCTGGATTTTTTTAGTGATAATCTTGGACTCCTTTCTCGTTACGTTTTGCGTATATATCACTGGTTTTTGATTTGTGATTACCATTAGGTTTGTATCTAATATCTTACACATTTAGCAGTGTATATTAAGTTGATGGTCCCTTAAGTTTAAATTCATTCATTAACCCCAACACCACCACATTTTTTATATATGATATCATATTTTGCAAACTTGTTTTGTGAATCTCTTGACTGATTTTTATAGATCACTTAATTTTATAGTTTTTGTGTTTCTACTGTTCTTATTCCTACTTACGATCTTTCCTTTCCATTCAAAGAGCCACCTTTAATATTTTTTATAGGGCTGCTTTAGTGGTCACAAATTTCTTTAACTTTTATTTGTCTGGCAAACTCCTTATCTCTCCTATTTTGAATGATAGGCTTTCTGGGTAGAGTACTTTTGGTTGCAGGTTTTTTCTTTCAGCACTTTGAATATATCATGCCACTAAATATATCAATAAACTGAGTATATTGCTTCATTTATAGAGTCAGAACAAGAGTGAACAAACTTCAGCCTAAGCCAAATCTGACCCACGATCTATTTTTGTAAATAAGGTTTTACTGGAACATAGTTTCATTCATTTGCTTACATATGGTTCATGGCTGCTTTTGTCTTATAATAGCAAAGTTGATTAATCATGACAAAGCCTGGATAGTCTGCAAAGCAAAAAAAAAATTTCATCTCTGGCCTTTAACAGAAAAACTTTGCTTACCCCTGGTCTGAAATTATAAGCAAATCATGACTAATTAAAATAAGATGACTTAAATCGATAGTAAAAGCCTAACACTCATATCCTTTGAACTTAGTTTTGTAAAAATCACAATATTATAAAAGAATCTTACTACAGTTAATAAAGAGGTTTCTCTTTTGTTATTTACAAGTCAAAACTTTAGCCTTCTTTTTTTTTTTCTGTACATAACCATGGAAATTTTATGTTAAAAAATGCATTGCATTAATCTGGCTTCTGGAAATCTGTATCTTTCACACAAGTGATCCTTTTCATGTATTGTTTAAAGAAATTTAATCTCCTCCCTGGTTTTAGTGAATTGACTGCGTGGTATCTGCTTGTGCACCCAGATGCCCATAAGCTTCTCACTGCCAGCAGCATCATGTTCAGCTTCTTGCTGCATCTTCCATAATGATATTTCATGATTAATAAGAAAACTAAGTAAAAGTAACAGGAAATTGGCATTGCAAATGGGCTAAGATACAGAGAAGAAATCATGTGATATTTTCTTGCTTGGAAATTCCTAGACAGGTTTTAGGAACAGTAAACAACAACAGAATTAAGAAACTTGTCACATTTGAGGACCATGGTAAAGGTGGCCCAAATTTTGTTCCCACAATTTTTTTTTGATTAAATGATTTAGAGGCACTTAGGAAAATGAATAAGGCAATGTCTTAAATACCAAAAGAAGATGAGGGAAGGATACTCAGAGCCCCTGGATGTTGGCCAGCATACCAGGCCAAACCATGGTGTCAGGCTGGCTCTTTTGCTCTGTGTTCCTTCCACAAAATGTAACTCCTACATAATAGATGCTGGGAACTAATTAAGAAATCAAGGGTAAACATGTGGGAGTTGATGCTTACCAACATGAGCATCAAAAAAACATAACCCTCTGCTTAAGTTTTTTGGGGAAAATTAATATAGAAAAAATGTATTTTAAAAAATATCCATAGCAAAAAGAGAACTATGAAATGACTCTCTGAATAAATGTCCATTTATTAATATCTTAGTAGGCTTCCTATTGAAATACTCTACAGATTCATTTTAGCTGTAGTTTACTACTTCTTCATAAAAGAAAAAGAAAAAGAAGCAGAGCAGTCTTAATATGTGTATCAAGTAAGTAAAATGATTAAGCTTATTTGTACCAGAAAAGTTCTTATCCAGGGGGTGTCTGGTGTTTAAGAAGAATTTTGAGGAGAATCCTTTGTATTAAAAATATAGTTGGAAACAACTTTACTGACTAAAAAGTCTGTTCTTAAAGGAGAGTCTCATATTTCTGATCATATTTTCTTTCTAATGAAGGATTTATATGCTTTTTTTGGCAAGGGGTACTTATATGTCTTTCTTCTACAAAGATTCAATGTATTTTCTCTGTAGATAAAAAATTACGTAAGATACTTTTTAAAATAAGAGTGATGTTTATATGTCTGTGTACATTTATTTTTGTGTTAGCTATTAAAAATATTTGTGAAAACATTGTCCTTTATATCACCTGGATCTCTCTCCATAATTTCCAGTGAGAGAGATCTAGCTTTTTGAGTTTAAAGAAATATTTGTATTCACTGTTATTTTATAAGGTTTGAGTAACTTTTTATATTTCTATACTTTTTATGTCTCCTGAAAACTCAAAGCTAAATTTTATGGTCAAATATGATAGCTGGTTTTTTTCCTTCTATTTGTCATCGTAGCTTTTATTTCTTTTCCAAACCTGATATTTCCCTTGTTCTCCTTCCCTCCTCCCCCGCTTCATTTTTTTAACTTAATTTTATTTTCCTGATTTTATAAGATGTTTTAAATCTTTTTTCCCTGTTAAAAAAAGTTGATGAGTACTGGACCCAGACAAGCATCAATCAAATACCCTATGTATGCTATTTAAAAAAAAAATTACTGTTTTCTATTCTGTGACACCCTTCCCCTTATGAGCCAAATGAATTCCTGCTCATCCTTCAAGGCTGGGCTCAAGTGTCTCTCCTACTGTGTCTCCTGATCTCATCCAAAAAGCAGAGTGGATCCATTTGCAGCAACAGTTTATCTGCCTTTGTGGCCTCACTCATCACACAACACCCTTCTGTTTGCATCTGTCTCTATTCACAGACTGTTAGGCTTTTTAGAGCAGCAGTTGCACTTTTCATGTTTCTATACCTAATACCTAGTCTCCATGCCTGGCTTGCAGCCCAATACCAGGCAAAGAGTTGATATTAACCATTGTGTGTAGATGAGACAAATGAATTAATGAATTTGAAAATTATGAAAAAATACAGTATTTTGAAAGTGTTTATGAAGATAGTCAATGTATTGATTGCCAAGCTCCCATTGTGTTCCCTCTAAGTAACTAATACCAAGCTATGCACTATTAGGGGGTAGGGGGAGACCTATGAGGGAGATAAAACTCCAATATGTTATACCTTTAGGGAATTAACTCCAATATGTTATACCTTCAGGGGTTTGAGAAGTGGATAAAATTTAAGACTTGAAATGGTCTTAATGTTTAGTTAATTCTTTCTTTTTTTTTTTTTTAATTTTTTTTTTTTTAACGTTTGTTTATTTTTGAGACAGAGACAGAGCATGAACGGGGGAGGGGCAGAGAGAGAGGGAGACACAGAATCTGAAACAGGCTCCAGGCTCTGAGCGGTCAGCACAGAGCCCGATGCGGGGCTCGAACTCGCATACCGCGAGATCGTGACCTGAGCCGAAGTCGGATGCTTAACCAACTGAGCCACCCAGGCGCCCCTAGTTAATTCTTTCAATCTGGGTAGTGTGTCAGAACAATGAACATGGCTTATTCAGGAAGGCCTGTATGAAGGACTTGAAGGGTAGGGGATAAAGATTAATAGACAATATGCTTACATAAGTAGTTGTGTGGGAGGATGGAAAGTAGGAGTCAGATTCTATGACAGTCTTAAAATTCTCAAAAACCCATTGATATTTGATATGAATAAAAGCTATAGTTCACTTTAGAACAAGAGGATGACAATGAAAAGTATTTGCAACAGTATAAATAATAAATTAGAGCAGTGTAAACAAGAGGCAGGATGATTATATAGGTGGCAGAAGTCCAGGCATGGGAAGGGGAGGACCGAGATGTTTGTAATATTAATAGAAGCAAAAGTTTCTATAGGAAAATGTTTCAAGGCAAGAATCAGGAGCCTTATTACATGATACTGGGTGAGTGAAAAATGAGCCACAGGTTTTTAATTAGAATTAAAAATCTTACCACACAAATATTCAAAATGAACAAATTTTATATATGCTGTACTAGTGTTGCACTTTAAAATTATGAATCACTAGAAAGGATGTAATTCTCATGTAATGGAATCTATGATGATATTAGACATTCATCTTTTCCTGAGGTAGTTCACCATGGATAATTCACATGCATTCTAATTTTAATGTTGATTATTTGTAAAGCTGTAGTTTATAAACTTTGCAAGTGACTGTAACAGAATTATTAATCTGTGCATGACATTGCCACCCAGGAAAGCATTTGTATTAGCTTGGTAGGACTGACATAAGAAAATAACACAGACTGAGTGGCTTAAACAGAAATTTATTTTCTCACAGTTCTGGAGGCTAGAAAGCCAAGATTCGGGTGTTGGCAGATTTAATTTCTCCTGAGACCTCTCTCTTTGGCTTGCAGATGGCCTCCTTCTCACCCCTCACCCCTGGTGTCTCTTTCTTGTAAAGACACCCATCCTGTCGTGTTAGGGCCCCACTTTAATGGCCTCATTTTAACTTATTCACCTCTTTAAAGATCTTATCTACAAATGTGGTTAAATTCTAAAGTACTGAGTGTTGGGACTTCAACATGAATTTGGGGGGAACACAATTCATCTGTAATAGGATTTTTGGCAGACATTTTCAACACAATAGTCTATGTTTCATTTCTTCTTTGATGGCTCTAATACTTATTAAATGCTTCTTCATATGACATAAAATTGTTTTCAGAAACCCAAAAAACCTCAAAAATATGCTTATGTTACTTATCAGGAAAAAGAATTTTGCTCTTTTTCCTCCACTATGGGAACTAAATTGAGTTTGTTGAATTTACAAATTTTGACCTCTAAATTGATACATACTTATCCTCTCCTTTATAGTAACTAAAAAAAATAAGTAGTTTCATATTAATTAATGTTTTAGATTTTAATCATTTTCCCTCAAACTTTTTTTAACTTTATAAAATCATTAAAAATTTTTTTTCAATGTTTATTTATTTTTGAGAGAGAGACAGAGCACAAGCTGGGGAGGGGCAGAGAGAGAGGAAAACACAGAATTCGAAGCAGGCTCCAGGCACTGAGCTGTCAGCACAGACCCCGATGTTGGGCTTGAATCCACGAACTGTGAGATCATGACCTGAGCCGAAGTCGGACACTTAACCAACTGAGCCACCCAGGAGCCCCTATAAAATCATTTTTGATTTAAAAAAAAAGACTTCACAAAAGTCAGACTGGCCTCTCTGGATGTGTACATTTGGGCATCCTACTGAGTTTCTCTGTACCTCAGTTTTGTACTCTGTGAGATAGAATAAAAATATTTACCTCTTAGGATTGTTGTGAAGCTAAGATATAGTGTGTGAATGTATATGCACAGGGTTTAACTCCTTTCTCATGTCATGTCCCAACCCACTCTTATTAAACCTAAGAACAAGAAACAAGACCTTTTCTCAAAAAATCAAAGTCTCAAGATCCCTGCTGAGAGCACTGATTATTTTACTGTATTATAATAGTGATTCCTCATGCCTTTTGAGGTTTGTAGGGCTGTTTGTAGGACTGTTTGTTGCATAGAAATGTCCCAGGTTTCTATGCAATGTTTTCAATTTTATATTTGTTTTTAATTTTTCTCGTATTGCTTCCTGCACATCAGTTTACCAGCTGTCACTTTTTATCAAAATCAATGCAACTTCTTCTATCAGCCTCCCACGATTTAATTCGCTGTTTCAGATAACTTGTGAGGTGGAAAATCAGATGATCAAGCCTATTGGAACTGGGGGACATGTAGGAGAGTAGTAATTATCGAATCCCAACTCTGGACTCAGTTTTATGGTGGGTAATTGCTTGGTGCTGGCCTCAGCCTTTTGATAGTAATCCTATTGGCTAGAAATGCCTGGGGCACTCACCTGGGCCTTGGTGAGCTTGCCACAGACAACTCCCCTTTCCAATCCAGTATTATGACTGTACTGACCTTTGTGTATCTTACTATGATTGTAAGGCACCCTTCAGCAACATTATCAAAATCGTTGATAAAATAAAGTTTTATTACTTCCAAGACCTGGAAATTACACAGCACACAATGGGAATGTGGGTACAGAGGTAGAGACAAAGAGAGAGTGCGCATGTGTTGCAGGGTTTTTACCTCAGTATCCAGGGTTCTTCGTTTCACGGCTTCAAAGAATGAAGAGGTGGACACAAAATGAGCAGCAGACGAAAGTTTATTAGAGTATAAGATTAGAAAGTAAGAATAGTAGGAAAGCTCTCTTTACAGAGAGGGGACATTCGAAAGTGAGTGCCCAAGAACTATGGACAAGGGTCCTTGTTTTAAAAGGTTCCAGTCACCTCTCCTTCTCCCTCCCCCTCCTTCCTTCTCAGGTCCTACCCTCATTGACTTGATAGATCTAGGTGCTGGGTTGACCATTCCTGATTGGTTTGTTTCCATTGTATGAGGGGTGATCTATGACCATATCATTCTAGTGAGTTATACATTTTATGGTCTAGTACTTATTTTTAGTTAGTCTTTTGTCAAATTCTGAGGGAAACCTGAGGAGGAATGGGGGGGGGGGTCTGTTACATTCTTAAGAAGAACCTTACACCTGAGGGGGTTTGTCTTGGTCAAACACTCCCAACATTGTTCCAAAATTTGTCTTTCCTCACCCAGGGACCTCAGGTCCTAATCCTTCCCTCTCTGCCTATTTTATCCTATCTTTTCCTATCTTACATAGGGCCTGGAGTTCTCCTTTTACTGGGTCAAGGGTCAGGGCTTAGTGTTTGGGAGCTCACTCTTTATTGTTGAATTTAAAGCATAAGGGGGGGGGGCAGTGGGTGCCTCGGTCCCTTGGGAATAGGACTTCAGCTGGGCCATGATCTCACGGTTTGTAGGTTTGGGCGCTGCATTGGGCTCTGTGCTGACAGCTCAGAGCCTGGAACCTTCTTCGGATTCCATGTTTACCTATGTCTTTGCCCTTCCCCACCCACCTCATGTTCTGTCTCTCTCTCCTTCAGAAATAAACATTAAAAAATTTTTAAAAATTAACAATTTTTTTATTTTTGAGAGACAGAGGGAAACAGAGCATGAGTGGGGTGGGGCAGAGAGAGAGAAGGAGACACAGAATCTGAAGCAGGCTGCAGGCTCTGAGCAAGCTATCAGCCCAGAG
Organism: Panthera uncia; assembly: GCF_023721935.1. Classification (NCBI taxonomy): domain Eukaryota; kingdom Metazoa; phylum Chordata; class Mammalia; order Carnivora; family Felidae; genus Panthera; species Panthera uncia. The sequence continues at coordinate 48,544,827 of NW_026057576.1, forward strand.
CCTGATGCAGGGCTCGAACCCACAAACTGTGAGATCATGACCTGAGCCAAAGTCGGATGCTCAACCGACTGAGCCACCCAGGAGCCCCCCAAAAATTTTAAACAAATAAAAAATTAAAACATAAGAGCAGAGGAGTGTCAGTTGAGCATCTGATTATTTCTGCTCAGGTCATGATCCCAGGGTTGTGGGATGGAGTCTTGCATCTGGCTCCACACTGAGCGTGGAGCCTGCTTAACATTCTTTCTCTTTCTCACTGCCCCTCTTCCCATCCTCTCTCTCTCTAAGATCAAAAAATAAAAAATTAAAAAAATAAAAAAAAAAAAATAAGAGCGGGAATTTAAAGTAAGGGAAGAGAAAAGACAAGTGGCCCAAATGGTCAGTTATGAAAATCAACCAAGACCTCTAAAACAAAGGAGCTTCAGTAGGGGGATGTGGCCTGGCTCTTTCTCTAGTCCCATGGCCTGCAGTGTGTTTATTGAGGTAGCTGTCTTTGAAGCGGATCCCCCTTTGAAATGGATGCCACAGCAATCAAAACTTTAGCCAGGGGTGCCTGGGTGGCTCAGTGGGTTAAGTGTCTGACTTGGGCTCAGGTCATGATTTTTGTGGTTCGTGAGTTCGAACCCCATGTGGGGCTCTGTGCTGACAGCTCAGAGCCTGGACCCTGCTTCGGGTTCTGTGTCTCCTTCTCTCTGCCCCTCGCCAGCTGACACTCTGTCTCTCTTTCAAAAGTAAATATACATTATAAACAACAACAACTTCAGTTAGGCGCTTGCATTACAAAAAAGAAAAGAAAAAACAAGTCAGGGCTTCCACTACCATGATTTGCTAAATTGTAATATTTAATCCTTAGAATAACCCAGGAGGGAGGGGAAGTACTATTATTACTTTTCTTTTGTAGATGAGGAAACAAGACTGCAGGAAGTAATTTGTTCAAGGACAAATGTGTAGGAAGGAGTAGAGTCAACACCTGAAATCAGATCTTCCAACTCCAGCTTCAGTACATTCACATCTCATGCCCGCAAGTGAGATAATTCTATAAGGGATTACTAAGGGCCCAGATCTTGTTGCACTGTATTGATTTAGTTATGATTCTGTTTTATAGCACTTTTCGCAGTGGTCATAGGGACTTTTATGATATTTAATTAAACCCCATAGCACTTTAGCTCTACGCCAGTTTACATATGATAAAATTTAATCATGAGGTAAATCTTGGAAAATGAAGTCTTACTCAAGGAAATCTCTTATTCAACAATAATAACAATAAAGCAGCTAATGTTTATTGAGTGACTCCTACATGTGCATCTTCACGCTACGTTTTTTGTATGTACTTTACCTGGATTATCACATTTAACTTTCAAAAATACTCTGTGAGGTGAATACTATTATTATACCTATTTTGTAGGTGTGACACTGGTTTCAAGGATTTAAGTAATTGGCGACCCAGCCAGTAACCATTAGAGCTAGGATTCAAATTCAGGCAGCTGAGACCAGTAAGAGAACCAAAACCAGAGATGGTGCTTTAGCACAGTGCTGAAGAAACAGAAGAGGGTTCCAATAGCGTTACTAAATATTCGTTGATGTGGTTCAGATTCACTGAGCAGAAACATCTTACCTTGATGAAGTTCAGCCTTAGAAAACCAGGAGTAACCATTTAGGCTATGGGTAGAACTAGAAGACTGGCAAATGGAACTTACCTATTTTGTCGGTTTCATTAGGAAGTAACCCGGATGTACAGCTTCCTATGCTAACCTCCAAGTTGTGTGTTGGCCCTAAATTTCTTTTCCCATGCTTTCCCTATCGAAGGGGTCTGGGGCTCATTGTATTTTGTGCACTCTGGATACTTCATCACTAATTTACTTTTTGTTTTGGTAAGTGGCTTTCCAACCATCTCCATAGCTACTCCCTTTCTTACTTTTGCCTTCTGCTTTCAAGGTATCACATCTTTGGCACCTTGGTCCCAGTCATCTTCTTTTTCCCACTTTCCGTCTACATCCTTCAGGACTCAACTTCTCAACTGAAGTTTTTAGCCATCCTCCACTAAACCTTGAGTTATATACAACTTTCTTAATTCCAAATCTGCAACCATAGTTCATTACCTTTCCCACTTTGTTATTACCTAATCCCCACTATATTGGATATCTGGAGTACATCTAAATTTTCTGCTTATTCTTTTTCTTTTAACCCCAAGGCCTATTTTAAACTAATGGCCAAACCCTTGAGTCCAGAGATCTCATTTGCATTAGAAGTAAATAAAACAGTAAAATTGCCATCAAGAAATGGGTCCTAAATGTGTAGAACATTAAACAGATAAATCGACCCAATAATTTTGCTTCCAATTATATGTGTAAAAAACTTAATGCATCCTTTAAATGGTATGCTTTTCTAAATTAAAGTCTAAAAGTCATCAACATATCTTTTCATGTTTTGTTTTTGATCATAAAATGCATCTATAAAGTAGATACATAAAATTCTACTATATTATAAAATATCAGAGGGATGAAAGGATAATAGTAAAAGAAATTGGTTATGTATTACTGTCAATAAACTCACTGTTAGGCATATAATTTTTACTGAAATAAATGTACTAACAGCAATAGGGAATATACATAGTATGAAAAAGAATTCCCTGTAAAATATTTAAGAGTTTAAAATTTGTTGTATTAAACTCACTGTAACCTTGTAACCAGAAAAAGAAGTTGGCGTTTTCTTTCACAGCCATGGGAATGGTGATTCTCAGAAAAAAATCCATAATGGAGAACTTCAAGTAATTAATCATTAAAAAAACTATGAAGACAATTCTTTTGTAAAAAATTTTTAATGTTTTTATTTATTTATGAGACAGAGAGAGACAGAACATGAGCAGAGGAGGGGCAGAGAGAGAGAGGGAGACACAGAATGTGAGGCAGGTTCCAGGCTCTGAGCTGTCAGCACAGAGCCCGATGCGGGGCTCAAACTCACGGACTGTGAGATCATGACCTGAGCTGAAGTCGGATGCTTCACCGACTGAGTCATCCAGGTGCCCCTGAAGACAATTCTTTCCGAAGTAAAACACCTGAAAAAAGATAAGTTTTGGTCTTTGGCAACCACAAAGAGCAGTAATTCCTGGTTTAAGAACAAAACAGAAACAGGAGGGAATTATTGTTTGGTTTCTTTCATGTGAAACTGAACATAAAGTATAATCGCTATGAGCATCACCAAAAGGAAGAGGAACAGATACTAAGTGGCAAAAGCATTATTTCCACATCAATAAAGCAGGGAATTTGGAGTGATAAAATAAGAGAAGTATGTGGATATGTATGTGGGATATGCAGGACAGCAAAGGACGATGGTGCTTCCTTTGATAAGAATATTCCAGAATCATATAATAGGCAACTTTCTAGCCTTGAGGTCCCAAAAGACCTCCATACTGAGAAGCAACAAGCAGGGTATTGCCCTGTATATGTAGTAGAAGGAAAACTATGGCGTGGCCCATGAGAAAATCGCAAGTCAGCTCAGTTTCCTGTCACTTGCAAAACAGTTACCTCCATCTATTTGCTTTCCACCCCAAATCCCAAATGGATTCTCCATTTCACTAGGAAATCTGAAAATTACTTGTATTGAGGAGGGAATGGAAAGTTCAGGGAGAATTAGCTACTAAACTTAGAGAATGTTTTGAAGCATAGACAAGAGGATCTCCTCATGGGACAGGGAGTCTAGAAATTCAGACTAGATCCATTGAGGACTACCCCATCCCCTTGCCAGATGCACCTATGGTACCAGGGAGGAGGTAATGGAGCACACACAGTTGTGTGAATGAGTGGAGAGGCAGGGAGACAATGTGCCAGTATGGTAAAGTATGCCCTGGCCATTTCATCAAATCACATTTGCAAATGCCATAACCTCTCCTCTCTTGAATCTGTTGGAAGAAAAAGAAATACTATACCCCCTTCCCCCCAAATGAAATTGAGAGAATGATTGATAATGTGTTTTTCATGCTTGCAACTCAATTCTGAGAAAGTTTCCATATAAATAGAATTTATGATTATTATAATACTGGTTGCCCAGGTTTCTTAATAAAGTTCGGAAGTTCTGCTAGGAGCAAAACTGGGGTAAGGCAGTTATGAAAAGCATTGTGAATACTTCAGACTACCCATGGAGCAGGCTTTGGGAAATATTTTTATTTCCTCCTGTACTTTATTCATTTCCTTGACACTAAAATGAACTTTAAAAATGACAGCATTTGTTGTCCGCCCATGAAAAGACCAGACCTCAGATAATCTGTGAGACTTTTTGCTAAAATGAGATTTTGTTTGAAAACGTCTTCCTAAATGTAAAAAAAAAAAAATCCCCTGGAAAGGTAAAAACCATAGTGAGGGACATCCTGGTGGCTAAAATTAGACCTGTTCCTATTAGCAAAGGCCAGGGCTCACAATGGGGAAATGTGGAGGCACCTTTGTTGAGAACATCTGAACCTTTTCATCATTGCTGGATTCCTAGGGAGCGACAGGCATTATATATCCTGCTTTCAATTATACTTTCTCATCTTCTGTGCTATCTTAATTTGATAGTTGGTAAGGCCATGAGAAAAAAACACTAACTGAGGTTTCTCTTTTAAGTATATCCTTCTAATGGGATTTTGAGATGAAAAATATAAATCCTGGTAATATTTTCTGTTAGTGTTTTTGTTTTTTTTTTTTTTCTCTATCACAGCTAGAAATAAAAGTTTGGTGGTTTCCCTCAGCCATTCTCTCTCACAAAACTGAAAATCTGAGGAAAAGAATTTCTATGCTTTCTCATCTTCTCAAGGTTCAGGAAGCTGCAAAATCAGGAAAACAGAGATTTTAGAATTAAACCACTTACGTATAAAAAAAAGAATCACTTTTAAAAAAAAGTAATCCTTTTTTTTAGTAGAGTATCCAGACAGGGCTGAATAAAACCAATTTCTAACTTTCCCTCGATTTTTCCATGTCTTCAAAATAGAGAAAAATAAATAAAAATAACAGAAATGGCGTCACATGAAAACAAAGTTGGTAAAATGAACACAGTGGCCTTTAATGAAAGGCTTTCCAGCTTTCTCCTTAAAGATGTGGAAGTCTTTTTTCCCCAGCTTTATGAAGGTATGATCGATAAATACAAATTGTATGTATTTAAGGTGTACAATGTGATGATTTGGTATACATATACATTGTGAAGTGATTACCACACTCAAGCTAATTAACATATCCATCACCTCATGTAGTTACCAGTTTTTGATATCCGTTTGTGGTGAGAACACTTGAGATCTACTCTCTTACCAAGTTTCAAGTGTCTGCAGTCACCATGCTATACATCAGGCCTCGAGAAATTACACATAATTGAAAGTTTACCCCTTGATCAATATCCCCCCATTTTCCCCAGGTGTGGTAGTGTTTCATGGGAAATAATTTTTGTCATACTGTAGTAAGAAGAGAAAAAATAAGCATACCTGTAGCATATTTCTAAAAGCAGAAAATATCTCCAGGGAAGCAATCAATCTGCAGCCCTGCTATGGGAGGAAAGCCAATGGTATTTATTTCATCAAGGCATCTTTATGAAGATGGAGAAATTCGGTTTGTGAATCATGGCAGCCTTTCCCAAATAATGAGAGTATTCTGTGAGGCTCTGAGTTACCCAGAGAGGGTTGCTAATCAAACATCTATTCCATTTGCAAATTCTAAATTGGAAATTTTAATAAGATTCAGCCACCTGAATTGCTTTTCTTGGCAGTGTTTTCTTTTTTTGGAACCTAGGAATTGTGATTGCTACCATAGCCTCTTTACAGTACTAAAATCAGCCTTGGTTTGATTAACCCTGTAATAATCATATTAAATACTTTAATTTTAGTTTTATTTCAGTTATTTTATAGATGTTGACTTGGAAAATGTTTAGCAAAAGAGGGTATTTTGTTTTTTTAAGTGGCAGACCCCTGTCCCTTTCTGCTTCTGTTCTCTAACAAAAGGAACAGGAAACAGAAGCCAAACTAATAAATTGGAGATATTGGTAACCAGAACTACGTTATATGTAGAAAGACTGTCAAATGCAGTGAAGGTCAGATAGAGATGAGGGAAGATGCTGAGAAAGCATGCCTAAAGCTAGAATTTCAAGCAATGGGGCAGAACATAGTTCTGCAAAGTAGGTTTTATGAATTTAACCAAGTGAGCAGAGTTAATCCTAACAATAATGGCAAAAATGGACATCGTGGGCCTCTTGAGAAAAGCACACCACTATTCCTGCTCTCCCTTCCAAAAATTGCAGCCTGAAATTAATCATGAGGAAATAATCATACAGTGTAGACTGAGAGTATTATGGGCATCCAACAGAAATAACATGGACACCCACCCAGAATTTGGTACCCATACTGAGATTGATAATCTCTCTTTCTCTCTCTCTCTCTCTCTCTCTCTCTCTCTCTCTCTCTCTCTCTCTCTCTCTCTCTCTCTCTCTCTCACACACACACACACACACACACACACACACACACACACACCCACCGATGGTATGGAAAGGTTTATTACTTACATAATGAACTTTCTGGGTAAAGTGGGTGGCTCCCAAGCACATCAAAAAATAGAAAGGAACAAGAGACTGGCTTGGGGTTTTTATTGTGATTAGGAGTGTGGCAGAGGCAGGGTTCCTGCATAAGGGTAGGAATTTACATTGTGTAAACCTCCAAATGCACCCAAAAATGGACTATCTGGGTTTTCTTATCAGCTGCCTACATGTGGGACAGAAGGGGGAGAAGAGAGACTTAAAAGTTGTTAACAAAAATAAAAAAAAATTGTAAGACTCTGTTGCAAAGTGATGCTTTGCAAAAGAATTGGCTTAAGCTCTTATAAAATGTCAATATAAAGTGTAAAAGCATACAGAACTGTTCCACATTAAAGAACATTAAAAAGACATGACAACTAAATTCAATGTGTGATCTTGGATTGGAACCTGAATTAGAAAATAATGCTGTAAAATGCATTATTGTGGCAATTGGTGAATTTTGAATATAAATGATATATTGTAGTTACGTGGTAGCAAAGTCAAATTTCTTCAATTATACTGTGATTTTCTGAAAGTATGTTTTTGTTTTAGGATATACATAAAGTATTTATGGGTAAAGAATCATGAAGTCTGCAACTGATTCAGTAAATTATATTTATATACATACATTACAGGTATGTGTATACTTATACAGATAGAGAAAGCAAATGTATCAAATGTCATCAAATAATGAACCTAGTTAAGAAGTGTATATATACAAGTTTACCTTCTTGCAAATTTTCTGTAGTTTCAAATTTTTCCAAAATAAAAAAGATGAAATAAAGGTAGGGTGAAATCTTTTCACAGGAAATACAAAATGGGATTCACAGACTGACAGAAGGAAGTTTGTTGAGCCTTTTGAGTCACTAAGGAGAATATGAAGGGATCAGATGAATAAGGACACACACAGAGACTACTTTTGAAAGGTGAGAAGAGAGAATACTTTCAGAGCTACTACTTTTTGTTCAATGTAGACAAGAAAAAAAAAACTCATACGCTCACACACACCCTGGATCATATCAAAGAACTTCACTTCATACCAGGAAGAAAATCTACTAACCCAGATAATTTTCTTGCCCAATTTGAACATAATCTCGTGCCAACAGTAAGTTCACTTCCTGTGATCAACATAGAGAAACTGACACTTTTTAGCCATGCAAATACACAATAACCAGTGTTTTTGAAGAGTCTCAGAGCTGTGGACGCAAATCTGAGCCTTCAGTCACTGTCTTCTTCAATCACTGCCTTCAGCTTTGCTGTGTCAAATTCCCTTTCCGGTTCCTTAAGGACACCTTGGGGAGATTCCATAAATTTTCAGTTATATTTAGTTATTAACACTTTAATCCCTTCTTACTATTTCAACCAGACATTCAAATTAAAATTCTCCTGCTTGTCAACACTTGTTCCTTCTTGTCTTCTTGATTTTAGCCATTCTGACAGGTGTTAAGGTTATAACTCATTGTGGTTTTGATTTGCATTTCCCTGACAGTTAGTAATGTGCAGCATCTTTTCATGTGTCTATTGGCCACCTAAATGTCTTCTTTGGAGAAATGTCTATTCAGGTCTTCTACCCTTTGTTTAATTGGATTGTTTGTTTGTTGGTGTTGAACTGTTTAAAATATTTATACGTTTTGGATATGAACTCCTTATTGCATACACTATCTGCAAATATCTTCTCCCATTCAGTAGGCTGCAGTTTATTTCATTGATGGTTTCCTTTGCTGTGTAGACACTTTTTATTTTGATGTAGTTCCAACCATTTATTTTTGCTTTTGTTTCCCTTGCCTCAGGAGACATATCTAGAAAAATGTCACTACAGCCAATGTCAGAGAAATTACTGCCTATGTTCTCTCCTCGATTTTTATGGTTTCAAATCTCACATTTAAGTATTTAATTCACTTTGAGTTTGTTTTTGTGTATGGTATAAGAAAGTCTTCCAGTTTCATTCCTTTGCATGTAGTTATTAAACTTTCCTGGGGCACCTGGGTGGCTCAGTTGGTTAGGCATCTGACTTGAGCTTAGGTCATGATCTCATAGTTTGTGAGTTCAAGCCCTGCATTGGGCTCTGTGCTGACAGCTCAGAACCTGGAGTCTGCTTCAGATTCTGTGTCTCCTCCTCTCTCTACCCCTCCCATGCTCATGCTCTCTCTCTCTCTGTCTCTCAATAATAAATAAATGCTAAAAAAAAAATAAAAAAAAAACTTCCCTGGAACCATTTACTGAAGAGATTATCTTTTCTTCATTGTAAATTCTTGCTTCCTTTGTCATAAATTAATTAACCATATAAGCATGGATTTATTTCTGAGCTCTCTATTCCGTTTGGTGTGTCTATTTTTGTGCCAGTACCATACTATTTTGATTACTGTAGCTTTGTAGTATATCTGGGAATCTGGGAGTTGCAATAACCCAGCTTTGTTTTTTTCAAGACTGCTTTGGCTATTCAGGGACTTTTGTGGTTCCATACAAATTTTAGGATTATTCTAGTTCTGTGAAAATTACTATTGGTATTTTGATAAGAATTGCATCAAATCTATGGATGCTTTTAGTATGGACATTTTAACAATATTAAGTTTTCTAATCCATGTGCATGGAATGTCTTTCCATTTATTTGTATCATCTTCCATGTTTTTCAGCAATGTTTTAGTTTTCAGAGCACAGATCTTTCACCTCTTTGGTTAAGTTTATTCCTAGGTATTGTATTCTTTTGGTGCAATTGTAAATGGAATTATTTTCTTAATTTCTCTTTCCACTACTTCATTATTAGTGTATAGAAATGCTACCAATTTCTGGGTGTTAATGTTGCATCTTTCAACATTACTGAATTCATTTATTACTTCTAATAAGTTTTTTGTAGAGTCTTTAGGGTTTTCTATGTTATGTATCATGTCATCTGCAAATAGTGATAGTTTAACTTCTTTACCAATGTGGATGCCTCTTATTTCTTTTTCTTGTCTGATTGCTGTGGCTAGGATTTATAGTACCATGTTGAATAAGGGTGACAAGAGTAGACATCCATGTGTTGTTCCTAATCTTAGAGGGAAAGCTCTCAGGTCTTCACTATTGACTATGATGTTAGCTGTGGGTTTTTCACATATGGTCTTTATGATGTTAGGCATTTTCACGTAAACCCACTTTGTTGAGAGTTTTTATCATGAGTGGATGTTGAATTTTGTCAAATGTTTTTTCTCCATCTATTGAGATGATCATATGATTTTTGTGTGTCATTTTGTTCGTGTGAATTGGTACAGCCATTGTGGAAAACTGTATGGAGGCTCCTCAAAAATTAAAAATTCCACTACTGGGTATTTCCCCAAAGAAAATGAAAACATTAATTCAAAAAGATATATGCACCTCTATGTGTACTGCAGTGTTATTTACAATAGCCAAGATATGGAAGCAACGTAAATGCCATCAATAGACTAATGGATGAGAAACATGTGGTATATACACACAGTGAAATATTATACAGCCATAAAATGGATGACATCTCATCATTTACAACAACATGGATGGACCTAGAGAGTAAAAGGCAGACTAAGAAAGACAAATACCATATGATTGCACTCATATGTGGAATCTAAAACCAAAGTAAATGAGTAAACAAAAAGCAGAATCAGGCCTATAAATACAGGGAACAAGCTGATGGTTGCCAAAAAGAAGGGAAGTGCGGGATGGGCAAAATGGGTCAAGAGAAGTGGGGGATAAAGGTTCCCAGTTATGTAATGAATAATTCAGGAGAATAAAAGACACGGCATAGGGAATATAGTCAATGATACTGTAATTGTTTTGTATGGTGACTGATAGTAGCTACACTTGTGGTGAGCATAGCATAACGTGTAGAGAAGTTGAATCACTATGTTGTACACATGAAACTAATGTAACATGGTGTGTCAACTACACTCAAATTAAAAAAAATAAAAATAAAAGTAAAATAAAGTATTATCTAATAAAGCATCAAAAAATACAACAAAACAAACTAAAAAAAAAAAAAAGAAAGAAACAAAGCTCTCCTTCCCTTCTATCCAAAGTAGACCAGACTTCAAATGGAGGAACCTGAAGTGAGGAAGGTAAGGAAAAAAGACACTCTTCCACTTCTCCTTCTCTCTCTTTTCTAGATCTAACTAATCCAGCACTAAGGGTAGAAAGAAGGGAAAGGGGGAAAAAGCACTTGCCATTTATTTATTGGGAGACAGAGGTAATCCTCACTATGTGTGTGCATGTATGTGTGTGTGTGTGTGTGTGTGTGTGTGTGTGTGGTGAGTCATTTCTGGCTAATACTGAGTGGTTATAGGTATCTTTGGTGTCTCAGGAGTCTGTATGCTAGCTCATACATAAGCTCAAATCTGACTTTGGTTCAACTTCTACCACATCCTCTCGATAACATGGTATACTGAGCAGCTGTTGCTATTGGGTCCCCCTCAACCCGAAGACAGATATCTTAGAGGGGTGATACTAGGCAAACACTGAAACCCAGCTACCTTCCAAGTACCCTGAACACACTGGACATCTTGCCTTCTTGTCACATCTAGTAGACCAGCCTACTCTCCCATGAATCCCTCTTTCTACTCCACCGTCTTCCTCTGCTGCCTAAGCAAGTGGCCAACTAGGAAAGACAACGTCAATCTTCCCTATCATGTGATTCTCTGCTAGCATTGCTTAAAACGTGGCTTTAAATTGGGTTAGGAAATAGCTTCCCACCACCAGTATAAGCTGGTGACTCTATGGTGATTTTTTTTTCCTTCTCTCTGGTCAGATAGAAAATGGCATGAACTGTGTATAACAAAAATCGAGAAAGAAAGAGGAAAATAATGTAGATGACAGTGTAAGTATTGTGTCTTTCATGTAAAGAACCAGGGAATAAAAGAAAAGATTTCAAGTTATTAATCAAGAATAGAGATGTTGGGGCACGTAGGTGGCCTGTTAGACATCTGACTCCTGATATAGGCTTAGATTGTGATCTCTCAGTCATGAGATCAAGTTCTGCTTCAGGGCTGAGCATGGAGCCTCCTCGGGGTTCTGTCTCCCTCTCTCTCTGCCCCTCTCCCACTCATGCTGCGCCCCTATATATATATATGTATATATCTTTCTCAAAATAAATAAACATGAAAGAAGAATACAGATGCAAGTATATATAAAGATAAAAATGATAAATATCAAGAAAATGACAAAAATGTAATATGAATAAAATATTAACTAGTGGAAGGAGGAAGGAGAACACAATAAAAATCATTTTGTCAATGTTCATAGTGGCTTTAGAAATAGAAGTTTAAATACATAAAATTATAGCTATAAAGTAATAAAGTACAATAAAAATAGAAACATCCTGAATTAAAAACGGAAACATAACAGGTTAAGAAACTATATCATGTAATAAAACATGAAAAATAAAAGAAGCATTAAAAAATTTAACATAATATATGAAGACTAACTGAAATAAGTATATCATATCGATTAATGTAAATGGGCTAAAACTCTTCCTTTTGAATAATAAAAGCCAAACCAAATATTTCCAAATATAGAATATTACTAGCTCCTAAATCAGAAGGAGTCCAGAAAAGTTGAAAATGAAAAGATGAGCAAAAACAGACAAACAAAACAGGCAAATATAAACACAAATAAGAACTGAGATCTTAATGCCAGATGAAATTGACAAAGAAAGTAATTTTATAATGATAAAGGGTACAGTTTATGGTAAAAGTCAGATAATTATATCACTGTCTTTTCCAAATAAAATGAACATAAAAATGAAATCAGCTACAGTTATAGAAATACAATGTGAAAATACTAATGATAGTAAAATCTAATTCACCTTTCTTGATTTATAAAAGTTTAAACGATGAGAGACTTAAATAACAAATATTTTCTGATAATTATGTAACTCTATACTCTAAAAACAAAAAAACATCTTTTCAAGTATCCATGGAACATTTATAAAAATTGATTATGTATATAACAACAGTGCAAACAAACATCATTAAATTTTAATACTCAGTGATCACAAAGCAGGAGAAAGAACCCTCACAAAATTGAACGTAAAAATAAAGTATAAGTTAGGGTGCCTCGGTGGCTCAGTCGGTTAAGCATCCAACTCCTGATTTTAGCTCAGGTCATGATCTCATGGTCATAAGATCAATCCCCATGTCAGGCTCCATGCTCAGCATGGAGCCTGCTTAAGATTCTCTCTCTCCCTCTCCCACTGACTCTTGTCTGGTCTCACTCTGTCTTCCTGTAAAAAATAAATAAATAAAAATAAATAAAGTATAAGTAAAAATAACTATAATAAAAAATCTCCCTATCAAAATATTTGAGAACAATTAAAAGCACTGGTCAAAAAAAACATAGAAAAATCCACACATCAATTCATAGAATGAAAATCCATTAATTGTTGAACTAAAGAAATTAAGAAAATAACATAGCAAAGTATAAAAAAGCCTACAAAGAGGAGGAAAAGTAACAGGGATAACTAGCAGAAATTTATCAATTATCATACAGAAAGATGGCAAAACCACTGAATAAATCAGATGTGGATAGTAGGAGAAAATATAATAAAAAAATAAAGAATTACCAAACTTTCTCAGGAAAAGGGTGAGAGGGCACGCATAATAAATAAGAAATAAGAATGAGGAAATAACCTCATGTGGCTAGAACATTAAAATATTCCTACAAGATCATGTTGTTCAACTCTGCACAAATGCATTTGAAAATATACGTGAAATGGATAATTTTCCAGGAAATTATAACTTTCCAAGCTTGCACAAGATGATAAAGAAAATCTAAAAGAACAACACTGTATGAGATGGAGAGATGCCGCGGTCTCCTCATAGTGATGGGCTTGCTATTTTAACTCTTCTGGAGTGTATAAGAAGAAAGCTTTCTAATTATTATTTAATGAAATGATCATGAAAGTAATATTAAAACCCGAGAGAGATAGCCCCCAAAGAAAACTGTAGACAACTCTTAATAATAAACAAAGAATTTAGCAACAAATATCAATTAATTGAAAGACATCAATTAATGAAAGAAGTTGCACCATGACCAGATGTGGTTTAGGAAATAAAATGCAAGGTTATTTGAACACTAGGAAATTTTTTTATCTAATTCACTATGTTTACAATGTAAAAGAGAAAAATAATTTCTTAATATGCTGCTAAGACATTTAGGAACATCCAACATTCAATCTTAAAAACAAGCTGACCAAAAAGCCTCAGTAAAATAGGACTGGCTTGGTACATCCTAAACATGGTGTGTGTGTGTGTGTGTGTGTGTGTGTGTGTGTGTGTGTCCTTTTGTGTCTCTCTCTCTCTCTCTCTCTCTCTCTTTCTAATTATTCCCACAGGGAAACACTGAAAGCTTCTAGAGGGGTTTATAGGTGTGGCCCAAGAAGGGAATGTGGAGGCAGAAAGAAACGAATGGTGGAAAAATGATTTGTGTATGTATGTAACTTCAACACAAATAATACAAGATAGATCAGGTTTATCATGTCATGTACTAGTTGACTATGAATTCCATTATGGAAAATAAGCTAAAATTTATTCCTATTTTGGTATTGAAGTGGTGGGGTTTGTATAAGGAGAGACTTAATTAGATGAGGTGCTTGATGGGAGCACCTACATCATTTAGAAGAAAATGATGAGATAAATACAAAAGGTTACTAATTACTGGCAGAGCTCTCTCTCCTATAATGCAGATTCAAAGAAATGATACAGCATGAAATTGCTTTACACATCTGTCAAAAGCAAGCTAAAATGATTATATCCTATTTCATGCTGTTTTGAACATTGAGGTTATTTTTTAAATTCTAGAATCGTAATCTGATTGCCATGACAGCATGATACCAAGTTCCACTTTAATGTAATGGGGAAAATAAAGAATAATATAAATGAGTTATCAAAAAAGAGAATTTTGTTCAGGTAATAAGATGAATTGGACAGGGATGAAAAGAACTAAATAATAAAAATACAAGTGATGCCCTCATTCTGGTATCATATATTCACATACTGTCAGTATATGAGAATTCTTAGCATTGTGTGTCTGTTAGAAAGATGTCTCCTAAGTACTATATAAAGCACGTTAACATCATGGTCACAGCTTAACAGTTTCATATGACTGAATACACCTTAGAAATAGTTAATATAACTATATACATGTTAAAAATAGTAAATATATATGAAATATTGTTTCTCCTTTAAAATTTCTATAGCACTAAATAATACTCTCCTAGGAAAAGCTCTGCTCCTAACTTATTTTCATCTAGAATTGGTGAACATAGAACTCTGGGAAATTACTACGGAATGGAAATAAATGAATTTGCTGAATTGTAAGAGATGCAGATTTGGTGCCATATACAGAGTGCTGAAGTGGGAAAGGGAGCCCCCAGAGTATAGAATGGTAGATCTGTATCTCCAAAGAGGGGTCAGTCCTTTTTCAGTGATGGTCAGCAATGCATCAGTCAGAGGGAAACAGAGGGCATTCCAGGCAAAGTGAACAGAAACATGGAGGGGTGAAATGGGGCTGGCTTCTTGTCATGGGTGCTGCAAGCAGTTCTGTATGACTGCAGTAAAGAGTCCAAGAAATTATATAAAGATAAGACTGAGGAGTAGATATGAATATCAGGGCTTTTGGTGCAATACCAAGAATTATGAACTTTCTCCAGACTAAAATGTGCAATAAAATTTTCAAACAGAAGAAGATGTTGAAGGTCATTTGGTGATGGTATGGAGAGTAGATGGGGACTATGAGAGTAGAGGGAAAATAACTTAGCAGGAAATCATTCTAAGAGATGATGAACCCTTGAACTAAGGCAATAGAAATAAAGATCTGGGAAGACACAGGTTATTTGTGATGCTGTGGATGTAGAGTCTATAGAACTTGGTAATTGAGGGGCAATTATGAGAGTATCTAAGATATAGATGAATAATCTAGATTTCTGTCTTTGATGATTGGGTGAATGTTGGTCTTTTCACTGAAATAAGGAATACAAGTAGGTTCTAGGGAAACATGCGTTTGTTTTTTTTTTTTAGAAGTAAGAAGAGAATGTGGGCATCCAGCAAAGCATTTGGAGCTCAATAAGAGATCAGGCTGAGAGAGAGAGATTCATGGGGTTGTTTTGTTTTGTTTTCCAGCATGTGGTTGGGAGTTAACACAGAATTTATTAATAAGTCTTTTAATGATAGATGCTGGTGAACAGCATTATTACTCTGGACTCACAGAGTACCAAGATCATACTGGTCTAAATGCAAACTCTTTACTGTATCTAGGATACCCTGATTAATATGCCCCATCTGTGTCTCTAACTTCATTTCTCCCAATTTTTCGTTTCTCACTCTGCTCCAGCGACAATAATATTTCTCCAGGTTTTCAAACAACGTTTTTGGTAACAAAAATTTGTCCATTCTTTCTGCCTGAAATTTCCTGTCTTCCTACCCTCCTATCACCAACAAACAAACAAACTTAACCCTTTCTCATCCTCTCAGATACTTTATTTGATATCACAATCTAATATAGTTTCCTCCACACTATTATTTCAGTCCCTTATTTTTTCATAATTTTATTACTTTATAAATACCTTTAAAATCTTTTTCCCACCTACCCAACCAGACAATAAACTGATGTCTTGTGTACTGTTTTACCTTGAAGTCCTCTAGCAGTGCTGGGCACATAAAAGGAATTCAATACATATTGTAGACTAGAAAAATGAAAAAACAGTCATGAATCTAATCATTATTGAGGGAAAAATAGTCCTCACAGATTATGAAATTATCTTGGCAAGATTTAGGTGTCTCTTTAGCAAGTATCTAAACTCCTCATTGATACACCTCTGTGCATACAGGCTGAACATGCAGCCATCGGCAAGACTGGGAAAAAGCCACACTCTTTCCTAGGTTCAGATACTGGAATTGAGATTATGTAACCTTGAACTAACTGCTTAACTTCTATAAGCCACAACCTCCTCATAATCACATATGGAAAATAATATCTATCCCATGGTTCTGTGCTACAGATTAAATGATAAAAGAATCCAATCCCTGTTGCAGAGATTTCCTCAGAGTACGCACTCAGGCAAAAGGACAGTTATCATACTGCTCACACTCTTGAAGCCAAAACACCTGTCAAAACAGGTGACGGGGACTTTTATTTTTAACTACAAAAAAATTTCCAATTTAGGCAAAATCAGAGAAAATATGTGATAAATCACATGTACCTATCAAGACTTCAACAAATATATCCGCTCATGATCAAGGTTATTTCATCTATAACTCACCTCCTTTACCTCTTTTACATTATTTGAAGTACCTCTCAAATATCAGATTATTTTATCCATGTTTCTATATATATGTTTAAAAATGTTTCATACTGGGGCACCTGGGTGGCTCAGTGGGTTGAGCGGCCGACTTCGGCTCAGGTCATGATCTCGCGGTCCGTGGGTTCGAGCCCTGCGTCGGGCTCTGTGCTGACAGCTCAGAGCCTGGAGCCTGTTTCGGATTCTGTGTCTCCCTCTCTCTGACCCTTCCCCGTTCATGCTCTGTCTTTCTCTGTCTCAAAAATAAATAAACGTTAAAAAAATTAACAAAAAAATATTCCATACTTTTGGGGCACCTAGGTGGCTCAGTTGGTTAAGTGTCCGACATCGGCTCAGGTCATGATCTCATGATTTGTGGGTTCAAGCCCAGCATCAGGCTCTGTGCTGACAGCTTGGAGCCTGGAGCCTATCTCAGATTCTGTGTCTCCCTCTCTGCCCTCCCCCACTTGTGCACTCTCTCTCTCTCACAAAAATATTTTTAAACAAATTTTTAAAAAATAGTAATAACTTTTTAAGGTCTTAAATGTTTTACTTATTTATTTTTGTGAGGGAGACAGCATGAGCAGGGGTGGGAGGGCAGAGAGAGAGGGGGACAGAGGATCTGAAGTGGGCTCAGCACTGACAGCAGAGAGCCCATGTGGTTGCTCAAACTCAGGAGCCATGAGATCCTGATCTGAGCTGAAGTCAGACGCTCAGCCAACTGAGCCACCCAGGTGCCCCAACAATAATTTTTAACATTATCAAGTATTCAGTCAATATGGTCACTATTCAAATGTTCCCAGTGATGATACACATGCACTGCTAGTTGCTTCTGGGTGGAGAGCAAGCTTTCTTGAGAGGAGCAGTGGCCTTCAACTGAAGCACAAGTCCCCCTGATACAACCTTACAAGGAAGGAACCTGGGCTTTATGTAAATAATAGGGTAACCGTCCAACGACCCTCTGATCTCCTGTGACAATTCCTCATTGGCTGAACCCAACTGGAGGCCAGAGGGCATGGAGACCTTGTTAATATAGTCAATGCAGGTCAACCACTCAAAGCTGAAAGGGGTGAAAAGTAGATCTGGAATGGTAAACAACAATTGCAGTATGTCAGTGATCCATGCGATCTTTCCAGAATTTACACCACACACACACGCACACGCACGCACACACACACACACACAATTATTTTACTAAATAATTTTTACTAAAGTATTTACTAAAGTATTACTGTTTCATAACAACACTGTTCTGAATCTGTACATTGACATAATGAAGGACTCAAGAGCACATGGATTAAAGCGGGTCAGAGGAAAAATTGGGAAGAAAGACCATGAGAGAGAGTTTGAAAAGTTAGAAAATAAACCATTTGCAATTCAGCTTCATCACCTCATTAACATGTGATTCCTTGCTACAGGCGACTAGATGACTGCTTTTGTTCTCTTTTTCCTTTCTCTGCGGTGAAGTCTGGAAACTGCAAATACTTGCTCATCCAGCTTCTCTTCCAGCTAGGCATGGCCACGTGACACAATTGTAGTCAGTGGGATGGAAGTAGCCGTCACTGGGAAAGAACTTTGGGAAACTTTTTAAATGGAGCAGACAACTCTAGCAGCATATTCTCTGACTTTCCCCCTTTCCTCCTTTATTCCCGCTGGCAGCGGGCACAATGCCTGAAGGGATGGCAAACACATCGCAAGTATTAGGGTGAAAACCACCCAGGGATGCTGATAGAGCAGGAAGAACAGAGGAGCCTGTGCTGTGAATGACATCGTGGCAGCTTCACCACACCGAGGCTGCCACAGCTTCTTCCGAGGGAATAAGAGCCCTTATCTACTTAAACTGGTGGTAGATCTGCATTCTGGCATTTGAAATGCAAATCCTTCCCGGATTAGGTGCTTGCCGATTTTCTTACTTTTAACAAGAACTGTCCATCAGAAAGTTAGGCTGTTGGTGGGTAGCCAGAGGACACTGGGATGCCTCCTAGAGTTTTTTTTATTCCTCTGAGATTCTGTTGGTTGTTCATTCTAGCTACCAGAGTTTACTACGATAAGCAGTGTGAGGTAATATGGTTTATTCACTCTGGATTCGTTTACTGAGAGAAAGTTTGGGCTCAGAACCAGATGGTTCTGCCTCTAACAACAAATATAACTATAGTTATAATGATTAAAACAGGTATCTGAGTTTCTTCCCAAAGTCTAGAGAGCTAGGTCATCAAAGAGAACACATCAGTACAATTCTATGCCACTTAGGGAAGTAGAGTTTCATATATGGAAGCAAAAAAAAAAAAATCACCTTTTAAGACGAGCTTTCAGATGTCTCTTTTGCCATCCACTTTATGCTCTCCTGATTTTGCTCAGTAATGTTAAAGGTACACTTCAGCAATCCAAGGTACTCCATGGGCCCAATGAAGAGCAATTACAGATTTTTCTAATTTAGTGCCTCATGCCAAGAGCCATCCTCCATCTGATTAAAGATGGTTCTTAAAGAAGTCGGATGCATTTTATGCTTAATACGTTTAAAAAAAAATTAAAATGTTTTAAAGTTGCTCATTTCTTTTTTTTAAATGTTTTTTGGTTTTTGGTTTTTGGTTTTGTTTGTTTGTTTGTTTGTTTGTTTGTTTGTTTTTTACTTTTTGAGACAGAGAGAAACAGAGCATGAGCAGGGGAGGGGCACAGAGAGGGGGAGACACAGAATCTGAAGCAGGCTCCAGGCTCTGAGCTGTCAGCCCTGAGCCTGATGCGGGGCTTGAACTCATGGAGTGTGAGATCATGACCTGAGCTGAAGTTGGACACTTAACCGACTGAGCCACCCAGGCGCCCCTAAAGTTGCTCAATTCTTAAGGCTGAAAATTTCATATCATTTTGACACTTTTATTTGCATTATTTACATTACCATTTTCATCAGTTTTCACGTATCTATAACTCCTTTTTCATACCACTGTTTTCTTAAAAATAAAATGGCACAAGAGAAAATCAGTAAATACTTGATTATAGACCCAGCTCTTCAGTGATCACCTTGGCCAAAGTGTAGCTGGCCTTGGCAGGGGATCTTTAGGTATGTTGCTTGTGAGAAGCATAGAAGCAGCAGTCTGGCTGGGAAGCGGAGATGGAAAATTTACTGGCACAATCTCCTCAGTACCTTATGGTGTAGTTATTTTGGAGACTGGAGGAAGTGCTAAAGCCCTCCTCGTCTCCCTTTGCCCACCACTGACCCTCCGCATCTTTATTTCCTCATTTGTAAATTGCAGAGGCTGGCGTAAATATAAGCATTTTAAAATTCCAGTTCTACCTTGGGCTCTTTATTATTTCCTAATTTTCATCACATTCCTACCACTTACATACTTTTGATTCCAACTTTTACTTTCCTCTGGCAAAGTCACTATCAGTCTTTCCCTGACACATATAATCTGTACTATGTCATTACTGTGCCAAAGTCATATGTTCCTCAAAGCTTTTTTTATCTCCTGAGATTACTCTAGGCCAATTATACATATTTTATTTTTCATGATGTTTGATGAGTTCCAGAGAAGCTTGTCACAGAAGTATACTGTGCAATGGCTCTGACATATGAAGGTGGCCTGATTTTCAGAAATGAAAAACTCATTGAAACTTGTAGATCACTAAGTAACAAAAATGAGCATTTTTTAAGCTTTTTTTCAATGGACCAGAGACTGTTCCCAGGTGGTTTTACATATATTATCTAGTTTAATGTTTTCATTACAAGTATTATACTCGGTAGATAGTATTCCCTTTTTCACAGGTGAGAAATCGGGGGCTTATTGGTTGCATATCTCATCTCAGTTGATATGCATAGTGAACAGAATCATCCTGATTCAAGCCCAGATCTCCTGGACTCCAATAGCCATCTCTTCCAGTCACAGGATTGCATTGCCTGCTAGGCTCTACCACTTTTTAAATTCATGTAACCATGCCAAATTATGGAAAGAGCCTAAATGTCCATCAACTGATGAATGGATAAAAAAAATTGTGGTTTATATACACAATAGAGTACTACATGGCAATGAGAAAGAATGAAATCTGGCCCTTTGTAGCAACATGGATGGAACTGGAGAGTGTGATGCTAAGTGAAATAAGCCATACAGAGAAAGACAGATACCATATGGTTTCACTCTTATGTGGATCCTGAGAAACTTAACAGAAACCCATGGGGGAGGCGAAGGAAAAAAAAAAAAAGAGGTTAGAGTGGAAGAGAGCCAAAGCATAAGAGACTCTTAAAAACTGAGAACAAACTGAGGGTTGATTGGGGGGGTGGGAGGGAGGGGAGGGTGGGTGACGGGTATTGAGGAGGGCACCTTTTGGGATGAGCACTGGGTGTTGTATGGAAACCAATTTGACAATAAACTTCATATATTGGAAAAAAAAAGAAATTCATGTAACCAGCTCTGCTCACTTTTCTCCTTACCAGATCAAAACTCTAAACAGACACAGCATTAACCATCTACTCCTATACTTTATGACTAGCCTACCAGAGAGTATACCATTTTTGAGATCAAGTCTTCACTCCATAGACAAAGTGTTTCCAAAAAAATCAAGGTGATAGTGTCCAAGTTCTCACTCTAACTTTGTGCTGTGATAAAGACCTCATGGCCCAGGGGCAGTGTGGATTGTAGCAGTGCTCACAGAGGCCTTAACAGGGAAAACAGTTTTATTATTGGATAGCTGGTACAGAACAACAGACTATATACTCAGCATACTTCCTAGAAGTGATTTAGGGTGACTTCACATGAAAATGAACAGATACAATAAATTGCAAAGAAGAACACAGAGCTAATTCTTAAAATAAGTATAAGAGGTTCCACATACCATAAGGGAAATGGGAACATGGAGAGAAAGTTGTGAGAGAAAAGATTTAGAGAGAAATTGCTGTAAGAGAGAGTAAAGCTTAATCCAAACATCTCTGAAAGCCCAGCTGGACAAGAAAACCTGATGTGATACAGCGACACTTCTCAAACTCGAATGTGCATGTGAATCGTCTGGAGATCTTGTTCAAATGCAGAATCTGATCCAGTAGAACTAGGGTGGGGCCAGAAACTGTGTGTTTAACAAGTTCCTGGATAATGCAGACTATAAATAGAAAAGAGCTACATTCATAGTCCAATAACCAAAAACCTAACCTAACAAAACAAAAACAAAAACAGAATTTTATTGTTTATCTGAATGGTATGGGTTGAATTATATTATTCCCCTCCCCCACCACATTCATGGTTAAAGTCCTAACCCCAAGTACCTCAGAATGTTACCAAAGGGGCGCCTGGGTGGCTCAGTTGGTTGAGCATCTGAATTCGGCTCAGGTCTTGATCTCGCAGTTAGTGAGTTCGAGCCCCACATGGGGCTCTGTGCTGACAGCTCAGAGCCTGGAGCCTGCTTCAGATTCTGTGTCTCCCTCTGTCTCTCTCTGCCCCTCCCCCACTCGTGTTCTGCCTCTCTCCCTCTCTCTCAAAAAAATAAACATTAAAAATATTTTTTAAAAAAGATTGTTACCATATTTGAAAATAAGGTCATTGCAGATGTAATTAGTTAAGTTTAGGCTATTAGGGTGGGGAAATTTGGACACAAAGATACACACACAGAGCAAACACCATAGGAAGATGAAGGCAAAGATTGAAGTGATGCCTCGACAAGCTGAGGAATACCAAAAGTATCTAGTAAACCACCAAAAGCTAAGAAAGAGTATGGAATAGATTCCTAGGAGGTGCCAACTCTGCTGACATCTTTTTGTTAACATTTTTTAAAATTTTGATTTCACTATAGTTCACACAAAAGGTTATGTTAGTTTCAGGCATACAACATAGTGATTCTATAGTTTGTATGTTAGGCTCTGCTCACAAGTATAGCTGCTGTCTGTCACCATACAATGCTATTTCAGTCTCCACTATTACAATATCATTGACTACATTCCCCATTTTGTGCCTTTTCTTCCTGTGACTTATTCATTCCTTAACTGAAAGCCTGTATCTCCTATTCCTCTTCACCCATTTTGCCCATCCCCCCCAAACCCCTCTCTTCTGGCAACTGTCAGTTTGTTCTCTGTATTTATAGGTCTGGTTCTGCTTTTTGTTTGAAAAAATCCTAGAAGAGATAACACGGACAGTAATTTCTCCGACATCAGGCATAGCAGCATTTTTCTAGATATGTCTCCCAAGGCGAGTGACATCTTGATCTTGATCTTAGACTTCTAACACCTACAATTGTGTGATAATAAATTTCTGTTGTTTAAGCCACCCAGTTTGTTGTATTTGTTACAGAAGCCCTAGCAAACTAATACAGAAAGAAAATACATCTTTGTAGAAGGAATATTGCACTACATGTTATCCTTGACTGACTTAATGAGAACAACCTAAAGTGTCCCTGAGCTCTGAATATTTTGTCCACTCCTCCTCAGGCATAACTTTCTTTTACAATCATTAGCATGCTTTTACTTTTCTGAGCTAGTTTCTGGGATATTCAGTCATCTGGCACCAAGAATGATCAATGAATGGTATTCTGTTCTTTCCTGCCTGAATAGACTACTGTTGTGGTTTTCTGGGACCCAAGAAGAAAATGAGGCTGAAAAAAAAACTTGTCTCCCCACAATTACTTCCCCCAGTGATTTCAAACATAAAGAGCTCACCAATTTTGTGTTCTTCAAGATATGTGTATGGATATCTACTTAACAAAGTCTTAGAGCTTGATTTTATACTCTACCCTTTTTTCTTCTCCTATCATCAGAGAAGCAGACTGTAGAACTCATGTGTCCTTACCTGTCACTGCCATTTTCATGGTCCTGTAGTTTCTTTGCCACTCCTATGCAGTTACTTAGTATGATGTCTGACTATGACCGATGGAGCTGATATCCTGTCCATCATCAGATCTACTGTACCATATAGCTAGTATATATTGCTCTAATATGTGATTAGCATACTTGTTTCTCTTTTAGATAGATCACACATATGATTTACTGCCCTTTTAGAAAGAAACACCAATATTAACAGAAGACCTATCCTAATCTGGATTCTTATTTGAAAATAGATGAAATATGGGGCACCTGGGTGGCTCAGTTGGTTAAGCATCCAACTTCATCTCAGGTCATGATCTTGTGGTTCCGGAGTTTGAGCCCTGCGTTGGACTCTGTGAGGATGGCTCAGAGCCTGGAGCGTACTTCAGATTTGGTGTCTCTCTCTCTCTCTCTCTCTCTCTCTCTCTCTCTCTCTCTCAATCTCTCAAAAAGAAATACACATTTAAAAAAAAGAAAAAAAAGAAAATAGATGAAATATAATAGAATACCACATGAGTGAATGTTTCTATAAAGTGCCCAGGACCTTGTATCAAAGCAAAAATTTTATTACACAATGTGAACAGTTGAGGAAGATTTTATTCAAGCCTATTGCAATAGAAGAGAAAGAACAGAACTTAGTCTGACCTCAACTCCACAGAAACAAAGAGCTGGAGAATTTTCAAGAACTGCTATGGAGGGATCATAGGATACCTATGTTTAGTAATTGTCCTTTGCAAAGGAAACCTAAACTTTCTCATATCTTCAGAACAAGAGTTAGTTTTACAACTTAGAGCAAGGAACCCTCAGAAATTAGGCTCCTCCCCTCCCACAGAGAATGGGAAAAGGGTACACTATGATCCTTGATGGTTAATTACAAAGGGATGACTCCCATGTCCGTGAGAAAGACAGTTCAGGGTTGTAAAATTGGCAAGAAGCTTTTTTAAAGATTTACATTTCAAATAGAAAAATAATTTACAATTACATGTTTTCTACCACAAATGCTCTAAGGAAAGGGAGGTCAAGACCTGAAGACAAGAAAAGGCCTCGTCTAAAGTTTGGGCAGGCTGAGGGAAATGTTAACGCTGTCTCGGTCACCTGATATGCACGTGGGTAAGTGAAACATCTAGGAATATCTTGTAACTGCCTTTGCCCTGATGCAATTAACCATGTAATTGAAAGCTCTCCTGTGTGGATCAGTAATTCCCAAAGGAGGTTGATCATCAAAACTATGTGAGGATTTTTCAAAGTACATATTCTCATATCCTGCTCCTGGATATTCTGATTTCATAAACTTGAGGGGGCTCCAAAGAACTTGAGTTGCTATGTAACATCCCAAGTTATGAACAATCCAGTATGGTTGGGAACCAATGGTTGAAGTTAACATTGTGGTGGCAACATGTCTCATGAGGCAATTGTGAGATCTGATGCAGAATTTGTTCCTATCCATTCCAGTTTCCAGAATGATTTTTTCAAGATTAGTTGAATAAATTGATTTAACTAATTCAGACATGAGATAAAAACAAAAATAGTTTATAGAAAAAAATGTATCGTCTACTATTTACAATTACTCTTACTGGCTTTTGGTTTCACATACTAATATTTCCAAAATAAAATTTATCAAATAAACAAGAAAATTGACCTTTTGAATTTGTTATAAATTTACGAGTATCTTTTTAATCGGAGAGAATGAGTGACTTTGACCTGTCTGTCCAAACCACCCAGCCTGAGCCCTTTAGTTTGGTGAACAAACCAGAGTGGCCCCTTCAGGGAAGGGCAGTGTTCCCAACTCTTCCCCAGAGCCTGAATACCATTAGTGTGAGACCTAAAACACATCTGTTTTTCCTTATGAAATTCAAACAATTGCCTAACCTCTTGACTCTTAAGTAAAATGTTCAAGGGCTCGCATGACAATACTTTGTCATATATAACAAATCTGTTGTGTATAATGAATCCGTTGTAATAATATAATCTGTTGTATATAAGGAAACTTAAACTGTTTTGCTAAAGAGGGGAAGAGGGGTATAAATAAATGCCTATAAAACATCTGGTTAGGATCTGCAGAAGGTTGCATTTTTTCCATGTCTCCAAAAGGTTTGTTCTGTCTGTCACCCATTGCTTTGTTTGAGTTCCTACAGGCAACAAAATCATGTAGAAATACAGTGTCTGGAGTCTGCTATGGCTTCCTGTTTGGCTGGAACTGTCATTGGTCCATGGACAGGCAGAAAGCAGCTGTGCAAAAATCTGTATTTAGAATAGTGTCGCTTGATAGAAACCAGTGCAACTCTCAGGTCTCTACAACACATCTCTGCTGCAATACTGTACAGTGTGCAAATCTGGTTTTCCAAGATTCAATTCTAGAAGTTTAGTAGGGTTGTGTAAACAACAGAGGGAAAAGGTAAGGTGAAAAGATTCAGGGAAAAAAATACCAGTGCTTTATCGTTTGCTCAGATGTAACTAATTACGTGCCAGAATGATTTATCTCGCTTGAATTTGATGCATGTGAGTGTGTATGTGTGTGAAGAATTTAAAGGATGGAAACACTTCAACCACTCAAAACTGAAAAACCTACATATTTGGAGCGTGACACATTTTGAATTAATTACATGAAAATAAATTTCAGTTAGTTTCATCTCACAGATACTTTCTATACGTTTATCAGCACATGAAAGTGAATACTAACATATAGGGGAAAATACATAGTCAAGATGGCCTAAAATGATCAATTTTAAGCAAGACCTTAGAGAACATACTTGAAGAATAAGAATAGTAATAGCTTCATTTCAAAGGTCATAAAAGTTTAGGAATTTAAGTTTTATAAGCCTGTATTTTCTTAACTAATATACATTGAACATTTACTGTAAGTCAGGGTGCTTTGTGAGGATCA
Organism: Panthera uncia; assembly: GCF_023721935.1. NCBI lineage: Eukaryota > Metazoa > Chordata > Mammalia > Carnivora > Felidae > Panthera > Panthera uncia. Next base: position 48,571,290 of record NW_026057576.1, read on the forward strand.
ACTAATTTAAATTTCCCTGCATTGCATTATAATGGGATTATTCTACCCATTTTGTGGGTGAGGAAATCAAGGCTCAGAATGATTAATACCTTGAACAAAGTCAGCTTGTAAGTAACAGAGGATTCACCCTCCAGGCTTTTAACCTCTCTCTGTCCCTAAATTAATTCCAGTGTCTGAATTATGTAAATTCACTTCATTTTAAGTGTTTAAACCCCACCAGGCCACCTGAGAGGCAAAAATATGCTTGTACTTCATGCTCAGCACAAACCAGTACCGCTTTGACCTGTGTTCTCTCTACCCTGTGTCTATTAATATTGGTAGAAAATGAGTGGTGATTTTTAAAAAATCACATATTTTTGTATAACAAAATTTTTCTATGAAAAATTGTCAGGGAATGGATTTAACTATTTACTGAATGATTCAAATGGGAGCTAAGTCATTGCATTCTAAATTAACATGCAAAGTGACGTTGATGCTTAGCGTGCCTAAAATTCAAAAAGAGGAAGGAAAAAATTCTTGATTAGATAGACGTTTCAGGCAGTTATTCGAGTTGGCTGGATTTTTTTCATGAAATTGCTTTGTTGATTTATTATTTGTATTGGTGTGATGTAAACAGAGTATGTAATAATAGCTAAAATTTAATACAGCTTTAAATGTGTTAAACCACAGCAATATAAAGATGGAAGGGTTCTTATCAATCAGTGAACCTCACGCAACACAGGGGCCCCTGTACAATGATTTATAGTCTAATCATTAAATACATGAGGAACCCGAGCCTGAGCTCATTTAAGTGATTCAGGGTCAGAAAAGGGTTAGGCCCCCGTCTTCCCAACTCTCAGTCCACTGTTCTTAATGTAATTGTGTTTCCTCACAGTGGCCTCTGCTTTACTGGATTAATGTCGTATACAGTCAGCTACCAAATGGCACCAAAATATGAAAGGCAAAAATATCTGTATATGAAGTGAGATACAAGGTAGACTCTAAAGGGCATTCCATTTGGTATTCAAAAGTACTTAGTTTGAATCCCGTGTTCTCTATGACTTTACAACAGTATCCTTCTCCTGCCAAGCAGTGTGACACCTCCACATGTGTACAAACATGCAAATCACAAAACTAACCTCCCATCCTGCATTCACCCTGTTTGTAGCTCCCAATCCCCTGATGTAATCCCCATTGCTTTTTCTACAAGCACAGTGGTGGCATTTCCAGGATCTTTAAAACTTTATTTTTGGGGCACCTGGGTGGCTCCGTCAGTTAAGCACCAGACTTTGGCTCAGGTCATGATCTCAAGGTTCATGGGTTTGAACCCCGCGTGGGGCTCTGTGCTGACAGCTCAGAGCCTGGAGTCTCATGCTTCAGTTTCTGTGTCTCCCTCTCTCTGCCCCTCCCCCCTCCAATAAATAAACATTAAAAAATGTTTAAACTTTATTTGCATCTCCAGGAAAGAAAGAAATCCTGGTCATAAGGAATAAATAGGTGCTATCAGGGTCAAGACAGTAAGCAGCAGATTCCACAAGACCCATGATCAGAAATAATGGGGTTGACCAGATGCACAGGCAACATAAGCCATGTTCCTAAAGCTGTGCAAATAGCAGGGATGGGCTCCAATACACAATTCAGAACTTCTCACAAATTCTGAGTCCCTCAGTACTTACTTCCAAATTCCATCCAGTTGAAGCTGTTATAATTTACTAAAACTCTATTCAATTCTTAAGTAATAAAAGCGATTTAATAAAGAAATATCAGCTCTTACACCCAAGTCCCTATCATTATTAGATTCTCATTCAAGTTAATGGCTTTGATTATTTGTGATGCAGAACAACCCATGTGGGAGTGAAGCTTAAATTGAGCTTGGTGTCATGTAGTTGTTCTTTGCAGTTGGAGATGCTGCTGATACTGGCATTGTTTCCTATGCTAAGCTTCTTACCATTAGCTGTATTTCTCCATGACCTGTTTTTTTAGCTGTACGTGGATGTATCTTTCAGCACTGTTTGCATTAACTTGTTACATTGGAGATTAATGACAACTTGAGTAAATGTTAGTCTGTAGCCAGAGGCATTTTAAGGTAATCATAGCTTCTTTTTTTTTTTTTTAATTTTTTTTTTAACGTTTTATTTATTTTTGAGACAGGGAGAGACAGAGCATTAACAGGGGAGGGTCAGAGAGAGGGAGACACAGAATCCGAAACAGGTTCCAGGCTCTGAGCTGTCAGCGCAGAGCCTGACGCAGGGCTCGAACTCACGGACCTCGAGATCATGACCTGAGCCGAAGTCAGCCGCTTAACCGGCTGAGCCACCCAGGCGCCCCAGGTAATCATAGCTTCTAAAGCTGTATTTTCCCTAGGGTCTATGTCACAGTGAGGGTGTCATTAAGGGCATCATTCATATTAGCAGTGTTAAGGCTTTAAAGATATTTTTGGCTGCCTTCTTGTTCCCTTCTGGTTCCCTTCTTGTTCCCTTCTGGTTCCCTTCTTGTTCCCAAGGGTCTTCCTTGGGAACCAAGTCCACCATAAAGGGCGTGAGGCTATTAATTTTACTCTTTCCTCAGCTACCGTGAAAGCAAAGTACTGTCTGTTCTAAGGTATTATTTCTATCCTGCATGTGTTCACTTTCTTTAGAGTCATCTTTTAGATGTCAGTATTTTTTAAGCAGTTTTACACAGGATACTAGAGACAATTTAGTGGTTTCCTACTTCTGATAATTTCTGAAAATCTATGGTTGTAAATTGTTCATCAGGGGGCTCGTTTAGAGTGTTTCAGATGGATTTCCCATACTTTCTTGTGCATCCTACAACTGACATGACTGGGAAATGTGCCAGAGTGGATGGAAGAGGCCTGGGTCTGGAAGCCAGCCAGGATTGCCCAAGCTCTGCAGTGCTGCTCACTAGACCTGTGGCCCTAAGAATTCTATGTACCCATTTGAGCTAAACTCCTCCACCTATTCAACCCATGTATCAAACACCAACTTCATAGGATGGTTGTGGGACTAGAATTGAACAACACAGGTGAAAGTGTCTAGCACAAAGAAAGCATTTAATAATTGTGGCTAAACAAATAATGATGATATTTAAAATACTTTAATTTGCAGCCCGCATTTATAGAGTCATTATATTGGTCCTTCTGCATCATTTGAGGCAGGTGGTTAGCATTATGATTTCAACATTAGCCTGGGGAAAGCAAGTCTAAAAGGAGTTAAAGGATATTAAATTCTTTATTAAATATGAAAGCATAAATATGCTTATGAAATTCATAAGCACTCAAAACCAAGCCTTCTGACTTTCACCTTTACATTTGTTTGAGGTGTGACTCAAGTAAGCAACTAATAAGTGTTGACTGAATAGCCATATCTTTTTAAAAACGCTTTATTATAGAAAAATTCAAACGAACATAAGAGTAGATAGAATAATATAATGAATCTCCAAATACCTTTCACCTAACTTCAACAATTTTCAATATTTTTCCACTTGTTGCTGTGTGTTTCCCTGCTTATTTTTATTTTGGCTCTTTTAAAGAAATTTTCAGACATAATTTCATTTCACTCATAAATACCTTAGTATGCACAATAACTTTTAAGGAATTTTTTATTGTATCCACCATTCCTGGATCTTATCTGATAATTTTTTTAAAAAGCCTTGCTGTTGTTCAAATTTTGCTCATTTATCTCGATGAATTTTCTTTCATTCGGGTGATTTGTTTGAACTGAAATTAAAACAAAATCTACACATTGCATTTATTTTTTAACTGTTAAAGATCTTTTATTCTGTGAAAGTTATCTTTCATTTTGATTTCATGTCATTGGTTTATTAGAGATACTTGTTTTTTTTTTTATTCCAAGTCATAGAGAATTGTGCACATTCTGAATTTAGCTGATTGCTTCCTAATGGTGCCATTTAACTTGCTCTTCTGTCAACCCAGTGTTCCCACTAACCACTGTTTAGATGCAGATTCTTGATTAGATTCGGATTCAGAGTTTTAGGTGTCAGGGATGATTAACACCTCCTTGTTCTTAAGCTTGGTTTCTAGCCCCTCACTCCCCATATGCATTTCTTGTTGATTTCCGTTGATTCATTTCTTATTTTATCCTGACTTCATCTATTGGTGGCTTTACTCCTTCTCAGAATATGACATTTCTACTTTAGTTCTCTAGTAGTGGCTCTCATGTTGCCAGTCCCTACTGCAGTTTTGCCTTTCTCTGGCTCTAGTTTGTAGCATATGCCATCCCCTTTTCTTCACAAAGCATCTTGGAGGGTCTTCCTAGTATTTTCACCTAGGACCTTAATTATAATGGAACATACACAGGTGTCTGAATATTTAGAATATATTTAGAATCTATCCCTCAGGGGACGTGTTTTATTCTGTTTGTCTCCCACATCTTACCCTCTACAGACTCCAGAAATTTCTCTATATAGTCCTCTCCTATCAACACCTTACCCTGAAAATTCTACCTGCCATGGTCTCCTTTGACACCCACCTCTATCTCCCCCATTCAGTGTGTTCATTGAACTCTGCCTGGATTTCCTCTCCCTGAACCATGGCCTGGAAACTCTCCAGGCAATAAGCTGATAGAATTGTAGAGCTCACTGAAATTGTTTCCCATCTCTAAGGAATTCTTATCCTTCCTTGTCAGTTATATTTAGTGTCTTAACAAGCATTGCATCATTCATTTTGTCCATATCTTAGTTATCTGGTCTGTGTTACTCCAGATTTAAAGCAGAAGTCTCTAGTCTGTTATTGGAAGACTTTGGGATCAAGCTTTGTCATAATAAGGGGATATTTCACTGGTGATCTAAATCACTGAAGGAAATTCTGTTTTGCTTTATTTTAAACCATGAGAACAAGATGAGAAATGGCAAGGATAAATTGTAAAGCTGGGTAGAGTACTAGAATTTTCTGTTCCTATTTTGATAAGGTTGTGGTTGTTTTTCTTGTGTGCTATATGACTCAGGCTAATGGTAGAATTTAAGTACAGTGTGAGGGACTTGACAGATGTGATAAAACTAACTGACTATTTGGAAACAGACTACACCAATGAGGACCAGGCAGAGACTGGACTGAGGTTCCTAACCTCAAGCCACAGCACACAGGTTCTGGGAGCCCTTATGGGGCGGGGGCGGCTCTGTGCCTCATCTCCAAATGAATGCTGAAATGACATTTAAAATCATAACTGTGTTCTCCTCTGTAGTCCCAACATTTGCTATTTTTCTCCATAGGAAAAAATATGTACATATTAAAAATTCATAGTTATATGAATTGTGAAACATAGCAATGATTTTGTTTTGTAGCAGTGCAAAATAGACAAATACTTATAAAGATAGAAAATAAAATCACAAAAACAAACAAAAATGATGAACAATAACACAACTACCAATGATGCTTTAATTGCACCATCACATCCACATAAACCTGTTTATTCATTTCCATACCATACATCTTAGACATACTTTGCTTTTGCATTCCTCTTTTCTTTAATATTTAGACATTTTATCTAGCTTGTTTGTAAATGTGATATACTTTCTAAACAGCTATAATTATTTGGAAACAAACAAAATCAGAAGCTTCTAATAAAAAAGTTCCTAGAAAATTAGGATACATGAATAAGTAATATATATTTGAAACTATTGCTTTTGGAGTCAAAACGAACTTTGCGATGGAACTGTTAGAGATAAATGATATTGCAGGTGCACCTGGGTGGCTCAGTGGGTTAAAGATCCTACTCTTGATTTTGGCTTAGGTCATGATCTCACGGTTCATGGGATCAAGCCCCACCCCAGGCTCTGCACTGACCGCACGGAGCCTGCTTGGGATTCTCTCTCTCCCCGTCTCTGTCTGTCCCTTCCCCACTTGCTCTCAGTCTCTCTCTCTGTCTCTGTCTCTGTCTCTCTCTCTCTCTCTCTGTCTCTGTCTGTCTCTCTCTCTCAAAATAAATAAACATTTTTTTTTTAATGATTTTATTTCAGGGTTGCCTGGGTGGCTTAGTCAGTTAAGCATCCAACTTCAGCTCAGGTCATGATCTCACAGTTCGTGAGTTCGAGCCCCATGTCAGGCTCTGTGCTCACAGCTCAGAGCCTGGAGCCTGCTTCAGATTCTGTGTCTCCCTCCCTCTCTGCCCCTCCCCCGCTTGCACTCTGTCTCTCTGTCTCTCTCAAAATTAAATAAAACATTAAAAAAATGATTTAATTGCAAAAAAACATATTGAAGGAGTTGGAAGAAGCCTAAAATTCAGAGTTGAAAAATATTTGTTGGGAAATAGTGTTTACTGTTAAAAGAGTATGATGAGTCTATTTCATTTGTAAACAAAAGCATTTTTTTTCATTTGTTGGAAATGAGGGGTAAGAAAAAAATATTTTTGTTTACAAGCTCACAGGTTGATTTGAACAATTTTCTAGGCCGAAAAATAATAATATCCAAATAATACAGAATGTGTGAATCATTATTTCCCTTACCTCAGTAGTAGAGTTCATGCAACAAACGATGGGGCAACAGTGGAATGGCTGTCAATTAGTATCAGAGGTTCTCATAAAGCATCGAAGATTATCTTAATCAAAGAGAGCATTTCAATTTTAGTTTTATTGGAAAGATGACTGAGACCAATCTCAACATAGATACAAATTTTATCTGCAGTAAATCATAGTTGATTTTAACATAATTGAGCAGGCAGAAATGTAATAGTACTGATAACACGAGTGGAACATTTAATAGTTTCCCCAAAGTTTACGAAGAGAGATAGAAGACCTTTATACATGCATTGCCATGATCACCATTTAATTTGGATGAGATTCTATCACCGAGTAGAACTCCAAAATTCTGTGAATATTGATAATTCTTTCAACAGCAGTATTCAGATATCTGCAAAGAGGTTGGCAATATTTCAATACATTATAAGCCAGGCAAACATAATATATTGAAGAACCTATGCAGCTTATAAAAATAGGCTGAACGGCATGTTAACAGACACTGCAGCCCTGTCTCAAAAATTTCAATATATATTGAAATATTGGAAGTGGCATCAATGAATATTTCAGATACACAGGTGGCTGGTGAATTAAATTGTTTGCTGAATTTGCTTTCCAAATGAGAAATTGTTAGATCTCTAAAGAAATTACCACATGTTAAGTACAAGGGACTTCAAAATAAAACTATTTTTATTTAAAACTGAAATAATTCTGTACTATTTATCATCTTAGAAAAATGGTGAATATTTCAAAACAATGTGTGACAGCAGATAAGAAACTATACTTTCTGACTTCCTTTGTATTTATTTATTTATTTTTAATATGGAATTTATTGTCATGTTGGTTTCCATACAACACCCCAGTGCTCATCCCAACAGGTGCCTGCCTCAATGCCCATCACCCACCCACACCTCCCTCCCACCCCCAATCAACCCTCAGTTTGTTCTCAGTTTTTAACAGTCTCTTATGGTATGGCTCCCTCCCTCTCTAACTTTTTTCTTTTTTTTCCTTCCCCTCCCCCATGGTCTTCTGTTAAGTTTCTCAGGATCCACATAAGAGTTAAAACAGATGGTATCTGTCTTTCTCTGTATGATTTATTTCACTTAGCATAACACTCTCCAGTTCCATCCACATTGCAACAAAAGGCCATATTTCATTCTTTCTCATTGCCAAGTAGTATTCCTTTGTGTATATAAACCACAATTTCTTTATCCATTCATCAGTTGATGGACATTTAGGCTCTTTCCATAATTTGGCTATTGTTGAAAGTGCTGCTATAAACATTGGGGTACAAGTGCCCCTATGCATCAGCACTCCTGTATCCCTTGGGTAAATTCCTAGCAGTGCTATTGCTGGGTCATAGGGTAGATCTATTTTTAATTTTTTGGAACCTCCACACTGTTTTCCAGAGTGGCTGTACCAGTTTGCATTCCCACCAACAGTGCAAGAGGGTTCCCGTTTCTCCACACCTCTCCAGCATCTATAGTCTCCTGATTTGTTCATTTTAGCCACTCTGACTGGTGTGAGGTGGTATCTCAGTGTGGTTTTGATTTGTATTTTCCTGATGAGGAGTGACATTGAGCATCTTTTCATGTGCCTGTTGGCCATTTGGATGTCTTCTTGAAAGAAGTGTCTATTCATGTTTTCTGCCCATTTCTTCACTTGATTATTATTATTTTTTTTTTGCATATGGAGTTTGGTGAATTCTTTATAGATTTTGGATGCTAGCCCTTTGTCCAATATGTCATTTGCAAATATCTTTTCCCATTCTGTCAGTTGTCTTTTAGTTTTGTTGATTGTTTCCTTTGCAGTACAGAAGCTTTGTATCTTCATGAGGTCCCAATAGTTCATCTGACTTCCTTTTTAAAGTCTTGTTTGAGATTTGAAAAAAACTTCAAAAGGAATAACATTTCTAAAATATTTCACAATATTTTTCTTACTTCATCAGAATATTATACAACACATATTCATATTTCTGAATGCTCTACATGGGATGAAAATGTAGTTTGAATAATAATCACATGTGTATAAAAACTGTATAGACTTCATGTCTTTTATAGACTTAAAAAAACTTATGTAAGTTTTGCCTTTTTCATGGGACATGATCAATGATGCTCTTTGTTTTTGAGAGCTGTTGCATGTTGTGTTGTCTTGATGAATCTCGACATCTGCACAAAATGTTCATTTTCTACTTTGTGTTGCAGAAAAATACTATTCCCCAGTACAAAGACAGAAGAGAGGGTCAGTGGTCTGGAACTGAGGATTCTCGAGTAGAAATTGGCAACCAATTTATCTAGCTTGAACGGCTCTCTCTTCCTGGAGGAAAAAAATTGCAAGATCAGTTTGGACAGGGATAATACAGTATTTTCCAAAACTTAATCATAAACATTTTACACCACATTTACTTCATATACTATCCTATTTAAATTTCCAACTTTTAATGATAAGTTTGAAATCTTCTGCTCCATTTTTGGTTTTATGCAATGTTGGCTTTTTTCAAGACAATGTGCTGGAATTAACATGTTATTTCATGAAAATAATACATTATTATTCAAGATAATCAATTTGAAAAATTTCAACATAAAACTGCTCACAAAGCTACTTGCTTATTAGTGGTTATTCATGGAGAAATTTTTCTCTACCTGTCTGTATAATCTGCAATCTCAATTACCATTTCAATAATGCTACACTTTGGGTCTAATAATTAAAACTTTGGCAGCCCAAGCATTTTCAACTTCTGTATGCCATTTGTTCTGTTATGGACTAATTTGTGTCCCCTAAAAATTCGTACGTTGAAGCCCTAATCCCCAATGGGACTATATTGGAGGTAGGGCCTTTAAAGAAGTAACTAAGTTTGAATGAGGTAGTAACAGTGGGCCCTAATCCAATATCGCTGGTGTCCTTAAGAGAAAGAGATACCAGGGGTGTGAGTGCACAGAGAAAAGGCCATCTGAGGACACAGTGAGAAGACAGCCAAAGAGAGAGGAGAGAGGAAGCCAAACAGAGAGGCCTCAGGAGAAACCAAACCTGCTAACACCTTGACCTTGGACTTCTAGCCTCTAGAACTATAAAAGAATAAACGTCTGTTGTTTATGCCTCCTAGACTGATATTTTGTTATAGTAGCTCTAGCAAACTAATCCATGTCCCAACAAGTGCTAACCTCATTTTCTGTTCATTGGACTTCTATTACATGCCTGATTTATATAAGTTAATATTTCTTACCTATTTCTTATAGATATTCCCAACTGTAAAATGGGAATGCATACACCAAATAAGTGGGCTATTCATAAACTTAATAATTAGACATTTTGTCTCAATCTAGATAAATTATAATTGTTTTGAAATTAGTCTTCTTCAATCACTTCTTTTATTGCCTTAACTAGGTGTTACAGAATCAAAATCTATTCACCAAGCGTATATTTTCCCAATATATGGATTGAGTTCACAAGACATCTTGGACATCTCAGGCAAAAAAAAAAAATACTAAAAATGATTCTGAGTCTTGTTTTGTCTTGTATCTCTATCATGGAGTGTATTTGAAGCAATTTCTCTTGGTATTCCAATTTGGGATTCGTTATTTCTGAGCTAGCCGGAAGTATCTTCACATTTTTCTCTAATATGCCCATGTAGTTTCATTTCACAACACAAAGATAAAAAATAAGGGAAATAACTTTATTTGATATACAGTACAGAGAAGGGAAACTACAGAAATACCTTCCTCTCACTCCCATTGATAAACTTCAATTCGTTTTTCCCATATTTGGTCCCAAAGCAGGCTACCCTTATGTCAATGGCACTTCCCCTCCTAAGATGGAAGTTGTCAATAATAGAGTTTTTTAAAAATGTTTATTTATTTTGAGAGAGAGAGGGAGGAGTAGAGAGAGGGGTGGGGGGAGAGAATCCCAAGCAGGCTCCATGCTGTCAGCACAGAGCCCAAGCAGGGCTCCATCTAATGAACTGTGAGAAGACCTGAGCGAAGATCAACAGTCAGACACTAGGGGAAGAGCCAAGATGGCAGAATAGCATGGAAGTTTTTTGTGTGTCTTGCGTCCATGAAATACAGCCAGACCAACACTAAACCATCCTGCACACCTAGAAAACTGATCTGAGGATTAACACAACAATCTGCACAACGTGAAACACAGAATTAAGCAGGTACGTGGTGTGGAGAGGTGAACTTGGGGAAAGAGAAGCCATGGAGGGCAGGGAGCCACTTTTGTGTGCAGAGTGAGGACGGAGATGGGGAGGGAGGCGGGTGGAGAATACAGGAAACGCACCCCTCCCCAAAAGGAGCTGGAGAGAAAGTGGAAAATTGGAAACAGCCACAGGGACTGAACTAAAAAGGGGAGAAAGGAGAAACGAGACAGTTTAAATTCCATTAAGACTGTAAACAAGGGGGGCTCAGAGTCTGACAGTCTGCAGCTCGATACCTGGAGTGGCTCTGGTGGGAAGGGTGAATCTCCAGGAGCAGAGTGGGGTCTGGGAGGTTCTCAGGCCACACAGGAGAAGCGGTTCCACTGCTGGAAGGACATTAGGTAGAGGCTGTGAGGCCCCTGGTCCCAGCAGACCCCAGAGAATGGCCACATTTGCTGGTGTTGGAACAAGGTTGTTGGGGGTAAAGCCTGGTGCCAGATGTGCATTGTGATTTTCCATAATCCCTGAGGCACTGCTGCTACACTGTCTTGTGAACTTTTTCCGGGGTGGGCTGGCACCTGGCCACAGTCTCTGGGCATCAGCAGCAGCATGGTCCCGCAAGCGCTCATGGGTGCAATCTCAAATGGATGCTGTGGTGGCAATGATGGATGAGCAGAACAGAGAATTAGCTATATAGAGGACAAACTTATGGAGAATAATGAAGCAGAAAAAAAGAGGGACATTAAGGCAAAAGAGCATGATTTAAGAATTAGAGAAATCAGTGACTCATGAAAAAGGAACAACATCAGAATCATAGGGGTCTCAGAAGAAGAAGAGAGAGAAATAGGGGTAGAAGGGTTATGTGAACAAATCATAGCAAAAAACTTTCCTAACCTGGGGAAAGACACAGACATCAAAATCCAGGAAGCACAGAGGACACCCATTAGATTCAACAAAAACTGACCATCAACAAGGCATATCATAGTCAAATTCACAAAATACTCAGGCAAGGAGAGAATCATGAAAGCAGCAAGGGAAAATAAGTCCTTAACCTACAAGGGAAGACAGATCAGGTTTGCGGCAGACCTATCCACAGAAACTTGCAGCCAGAAAGGTGTGGCAGGATATAGTCAATGTGCTGAATCAGAAAAATATGCAGCCAATAATTCTTTATCCATCAAGGCTGTCATTCAAAATAGAAGGAGAGATAAAAAGTTTCCCAGACAAACAAAAATAAAGGAGTTTGTAACGACTAAACCAGCCCTGCAAGAAATTTTAAGGGGGACTCTCTGAGGGGAGAAAATACATATTTATATTTTTCATATATTTATACATTTATATATATATATATATATATATATATATACACACCAAATATTTATATGTATAAATAAAATACTATATGTGTGTGTGTGTGTGTGTGTGTATACCAAAAGCAACAAAGATTAGAAAGGACCAGAGAATACCACCAGAAACTCCAACTCTACAAGCAACATAATGGCAATAAATTCATATCTTTCAGTACTCACTCTAAACGTCAATGGACTCAATGCTCCAATCAAAAGACATAGGGTAACAGAATGGATGAGAAAACAAGATCCATCTATATGCTGTTTACAAGAGACACACTTTAGACCTAAAGACACCTTAAGGTTGAAAATAAGGAGATGGAGAACCATCTATCATGCTAATGGCCAACAAAAGAAAGTCAGAATAGCCATGCTTATATCAGACAGTCTAGACTTTAAAATAAAGACTCTATCAAGAGATGAAGAAGGGCATTATATCATAATTAAGGGGACTATCCACCAAGAAGACCTAACAATTGTAAACATTTATGTGCCAAATGTCAACACACCCAAATATATAAATCAATTAATCACAAACATAAACTCATCAATAGTAATACCATAATAGTAGAAGACTTCAACACCCCACTCACAGCAATGGACTGATCATCTAATCAAAAAATCAACAAGGAAACAATGGCTTTGAATGACACATTGGACCAAATGGACTTAACATATATTCAGAACATTTCATCCTAAAGCAGCATAATATACATTCTTCTCCAGTGCACATGGAACATTCTCCAGAATAGATCACATACTGGGACACAAATCAGCCCTCAACAAGTAGAAAAAGATCGAGATCATACCATGCATATTTTCAGACCACACCGCTATGAAATTCGAAATCCACCACAAGAAAAAATTTGGAAAGGTAACAAATACTTGGAGACTAAAGACCATCCTACTAAAAAATGAATGGGCCAACCAAGAAGTTAAAGAGGAAATTAAAAAGTGTATGGAAGCCATTGAAAATGATAACACCACAACCCCAAACCTCTTGCATGCAGCAAAGGTGGTCATAAGGGGAACGTAGATAGCAATCCAGGCCTTACTAAAGAAGGAAGAAAGATCTCAGGTACACAACCTAACCTTACGCCTTAAAGAGCTGGAAAAAGAACAGCAAATAAAACCCAAAACCAGCAGAAGACCGGAAATAATAAAGATTAGAGCAGAAATTAATGCTATTGAAACCAAAAAAACAGTAGAACAGATCGATGAAACCAGAAGCTGGCTGTTTGAAAGAATTAACAAAATTGATAAACCACTAGCCAGTTTGATCAAAAAGAAAAAGGAAAGGACCCATATAAATAAAATCAAGAATGAAGAGGAGAAATCACAACCAACACGGCAGAAATAAAAACAGTAGGAGAATATTATGAGCAATTATATGCCAATAATATGGGCAATCTGGAAGCAATGGACAAATTCCTAGAAACATGTACACTATCATAACTGAAACAGGAAGAAATAGAAAATTTGAACAGACCCATAATCAGTAAAGATACCAAATTAGTAATCAAAAATCTCCCAAAAAACAAGAGTCCAGGGCCAGATGGCTTTCCACAGAATTCTACCAAACATTTAAGGAAGAGTAACACCTATTCTCTTGAAGCTGTTCCAAAAAATAGAAGTGGAAGGAAAACTTCCCAACTCTTTCTATGAGGCCAGCATTACCTTGATTCCAAAACCAGACAGAGACCCAACTAAAAAGGAGAACTATAGACCAATTTCCCTGATGAACATGGATGCAAAAATCATCAACAAGATAATAGCCAACCAGATCCAACAATACATTAAAAAAATTATTCACCACAACCAAGTCCAATTTATACCTGGGATGCAGGGCTGGTTCAATATTTGCAAAACAATTAACATGATTCATCACATCAATAAAAGAAAGGACAAGAACCTTATGATCCTCTCAATAGATGCAGAGACAGCATTTGACAAAATACAGCATCCTTTCTTGATAAAAACCCTCAAGAAAGTAGGGATAGAAGGGGATAGAAGGATCATACTTCAAGATAATAAAAGCCATGTATGAAACACCCAATGCTAGCATCATCCTCAATGGGGAAAAACAGAGCTTTCCCCCTAAGGTCAGGAACAAGATAGGGATATCCACCCTCACCACTGTTATTCAACATAGTATTGGAAGTCTTGGCTTCTGCAATCAGACAACACAAGGAAATAAAAGGCATCCAAATCGGCCAGGAGGAGGTCAAACTTTCACTCTCTGCAGATGACATGATACTCTATATGGGAAACCCAAAAGATTCCACCAAAAAACTGCTAGATTCATGAATTCAGCAAAGTTGTAGGATATAAAATCAATGCAAAGAAATCAGTTGCATTCCTATTCACCAACAATGAAGCAACAGAAAGAGAAATCAAGGAATCAATCGTATTTCAAATTGCACCAAAACCCATAAAATACCTAGGAATAAATCTAACCAAAGAGGTGAAAAACCTATACACTGATAACTATAGAAAGCTTATTAAAGAAACTGAAGAAGACATACAAAAAAAGGAAAAAGATTCCATGCTCCTGGATAGGAAGAACAAATACTGTTAAAATGTCGATACTACCCAAAGCAATCTACATATTCAATGCAATCCCTATCAAAATAACACCAGCATTCTTTACAGAGCTAGAACAAATAATCCTAAAATTTGTATGGAAGCAGAAAAGACCCTGAAGAGCCAAAGCAATCTTGAAAAAGAAAACCAAAGCAGGGAGGATCACAATCCCAGACTTCAAGCTATACTACAAAACTGTAATCATCAAGACAGTATGGTACTGGCACAAGAACAGACACTCAGATCAATGGAACAGAACAGAGAACCCAAAAATGGACCCACAAATGTATGGCCAACTAATCTTTGACAAAGAAGGAAAGAATATCCAATGGAATAAAGACAGTCTCTTCAGCAAGTCATGCTGGGAAAACTGGACAGTGACATGCAGAAGAATGAACCTGGACCACTTTCTTACACCGTACACAAAAATAAACTCAAAATGGATGAAAGACCTCAATGTAAGACAGGAAGCCATCCAAATCCTCGAGGAGAAAGCAGCCAAAAACCCCTCTGATCTTGGCTGCAGCAACTTCCTACTCAACACGTCTCCAGAGGCAAGGGAAACAAAAGCAAAACTGAATTACTGGGACCTCATCAAAATAAAAAGCCTCTGCACAGCGAAGGAAACAATCAGCAAAACTAAAAGCCAACCGACAGAATGGGAGAAGATATTTGCAAACGACATATCAGATGAAGGGTTGGTATCCAAAATCTATAAAGAACTTATCAAACTCAACACCCAAAAAACAAATAATCCAGTGAAGAAATGGGCAAAAGACATGAATAGACACTTCTCCAAAGAAGACATCCAGATGGCCAACTGACACATGAAAAAATGCTCAACATCACTCATCATCAGGGAAACGCAAATCAAAACCACCATGAGATACCGCCTTACACGTGTCAGAATGGCTAACATTAACAACTCAGGCAACAACAGATGTTGGTGAGGATGCGGAGAAAGAGGATCTCTTTTGCATTGTTGGTGGGAATGCAAGCTGGTGCAGCAACTCTGGAAAACAGTATGGAGGTTCCTCAAAAAACTAAAAATAGAACTACCCTATGACCCAGCAATTGCACTACTAGGTATTTATCCAAGGGATACAGGTGTGCTGTTTCAAAGGGACACGTGCACCCCAATGTTTATAGCAGCACTATCAACAATAGCCAAAGTATGGAAAGAGCCCAAAAGTCCATCGATGGATAAATGGATAAAGAAGATGTGGTGTGTGCGTATATATACATATATGTATATATACACACACACACATATATACACACACACACACACACACACACACACACACACACAATGGAGTATTACTTGGCAATCAAAAAGAATGAAATCTTGCCATTTGCAACTACATGGATGGAACTGGAGGATATTATGCTAAGTGAAATTAGAGAAAGACAAAAATCATATGACTTCACTCATATGAGGACTTTAAGAGACAAAACAGATGAACATAAGAGAAGGGAAACAAAAATAATATAAAAATAGGGAGGAGGACAAAACAGAAGAGACTCATAAATGTGGAAAACAAACAGGGTTACTAGAGGGGTTATGGGAAGGGGGATGGACTAAATGGGTAAGGGGCATTAAGGAATCTACTCCTGCAATCACTGTCACACTATATGCAAACTAACTTGGATGGAAATTTAAAAAAATAAAATTTAAAAATTAAAAAGGAGTCAGACACTTAATTGACTGAGCCACTTAGGCACCCCTATAATGGACTTTTTACTAATGTTCCTTTTGTGTCATGACTTGACTAGGCCTCATCTTCCAATATGGTTCTGTTCTAGAGCAAAAGTTAACACACTGCCCTGCAGATCATATCTGGCTGCTGCTTGCTTTTGTAAATACAGTTGTGTTGGAACATAGAGCCATTCTTTTATGATTTGCATATGGCTATTTTCCCAGCACAGCGGCAGAGCTTAGTAATTGTGACAGAGACTTGGGCTTGCAAAGCTTAAAATGTATACTGTATGGCTTTTGAAATAGAAGTTTGCAGACCTCTGTTTTATGATGAAGATGGGAACTAGAAAGGAGTTGGAAGAACAGAATTGGTTCTCAGAGCATCATTCAAAAAAATGACTAGACACCACCTGCAAATGACTTCTATAGAACACCACAAGACAGAACATGCAGGATCGGCCTCCCATTGGCCCTTCTACCCCCATATCCCCATATTACTGGTAGAGGCTTATTTCCTGTGAACACCCAGTCTGCCGAAAAAGAGCTCAATTTTTTATTGGTTTAATGACTTTCTCTTATTAGCCACTAAGAGATTATTAATAACTTGACTTTAAAACAAGCTGAGCTCTTACTGAAAGTGCTTTTTAACTCAAATCTGAGTCTAAGCACAGACAGTATGAATATCGAAACCTAAATATGATTCTGATTTCTTCCTTTACAAAATTAGAGGATTATAACAATACACTTTACAGAATTCACCTTACCTAGACTAATGTTTGTTCCCACTTTCTAACCAAGGGACCAATCTCAAAATTGTAAGAAGCTTCTCAGAAATCTACTGAATAAAATGACTGTACAACAATGGTTAGAATGCAGAGAAGGAAGCCAAGACTTCTGGGTGTTAGAGAAATAAAGCCACATTTGAATGAACTTGAGTTGTATGCATTTTTCTTTTCTACCTGCCATTCCAGCGTCCTTTCATGCCTGAAGCATTAATTTTGCATGCCATAAAGTTTTGAAAGAAAATCTTCACGAAGCTAAGGGTGTTGAGCATTAATTCATTAAACATTCTGGAAATCACCTGTCCTTATCAAGTCATAAGCCAAGCAGTTCATAAATCTATTACAGTCCGGCAGAGCTAATCAATGAAATCCAAATTGACAATCCAAATTATTAACTCAGTCTATCAGAAGTCTGGGATTTGTTTTGTGTTTTTTTTTTCTTTCTTTCTTTCTTTCTTTCTTTCTTTCTTTCTTTCTTTCTTT